>NC_071103.1:36682500-36982500 GCF_024256425.1 Clarias gariepinus
TACAATCTGTTAAAAACTTTAACAGATTGTTGTTCCTAAAATAGGATAATTTGGTGAGGATGTTAAAGGGTTAATATTCATTGATTGGACTAAATGTATTGTAAGCTGTTTATGTAACTATCTAAGCAACAACCTCATTTCTCCTCTCATCTGTTTCAACCACTCAGCATTCAGCATCATCAGTATACTAATCACCGACCTGATCATCTGTCATCATCTGCACCTGTTTCTGGTTCATGCCTTAAGTTAGATTTTTTTTTTTTTTTTTTGCTTGAATGATTCATAGGTCACTGTGTGTCTTAACAAACAAAAACATTCCATTAAAACTGCTCAAGTACAGGGACTGGACTGAAATAGAGAGACAAAAAAGTCCCTTAGGAAGCCTGGTTTTGCACAGTCCCATATATTTAAATTAGGCTTTAGCAAGATTAAGAAATTATAATTAAATCAATCTAACATTTGGAAAAAACATTTTCCAAAGTATGTTAGAAGAAATTTTACCATTCAATTAAATACAATCTATTATTTTTTTGAATTCATCTTCAATAACATGCTTTTCCTGTACAGGGTCCCGGGGGGGCAGGGTCATGGGGGTGGGGGGGAAGGGTGGTTTGGAGCCTATCCGAGGGAACTTGGGTGCCAGTCCATTAACCTAATCTGCATATCTTTTGGACTGTGAGATGAAATTAGAAAACCATAGGAAACCCATCGAGCACAGGGAGAATATTTTCAATTAAATTAAATTTTATTTGTATAAAAGTCATAATTGATGCAAAGCAGAGGACAAAATATATATGGAAATAAATATAGGAAGGAAACCAGTATGAATTAGAATTAGCAGACAATGGTGGTAAGGGAAAACTTCCTGATATACTGTAGCAGGGATCATACTGTATGGTATGGGGCTGTAAGTTTAGTATATCATGAGAGTCGTTTACATTAATATACAGTAAAGTCCATTTTTGTTGTTGGAGGCTCGAATACAAAACTGTTCATGGAAATTTTAGTCCTAAACTATTGAATGACTGCAGTCACATGACATCACAAAAAAACTGCCTGCATTAGTCGAGTCCAAGGTTGTCTTCAGTCACCAAACGCATCCCAAGCAGACCATATGGGGCTACCCTCAGCAGCAAACTAGCGGCCTCAATGTGGCGAGGACTCCAACCTGAAGAAGGACACAAGGATGTGTCAAACAGGTATGGGGGGCAGAAGGGGTCAAGATCGCTGGCAACTTACGGTACAGTGCCGTTAGATTCTGTATCTTTTTAAACTATTAACTGTATTTTTTGAGCTATATTAAAGTTTAAGGGACATTAGTAATATTTGTTTAGTCTGAGATGTTGCATACTAATATTTACCGGAATAAAGTCGTCTCAGGGATGCTTTTGTTTACTTGTTTTTGCTCCCGTGTGAATTTAAAAAATCATGCAGGTCAAAGCCAGACATGGAAAGGTCAGAGATAATTGGACACTTTCTATGCGGTAAAGAAGGTTATTATAAACTCGAGCACTCTGGACTTTCTTCCAGAAGCCAAATTACGATTTATTTCCAGGATATCTGGCTCATACCCTTGCCATTTATTTTCAGTAACAATGAAGAAGCATCACAGCAGAGCGACCTAATTACTCACCTGCTATTTACTGCTGTAGCCTTTTGTTTTCACATCTCATTCGCAGCTCATTTTTTATAAGCCTCAAAGTCTCTGTCTGGAGCTGAAGAGAGGAGGGAAATGCATAGCAAATCAGAATTCATTAATTTTGTCCTTCAGAGAGATATGAAAGAAAAATGATCATCAAGCTTGCTAAGGGAGAGATGGAAACATCTCTCCAAAACAGCCCTGCTAAAAGGTTTACTTTATTTTTTTGTGCCATATTTATGTTTTTCAAACCACTATTTAACTAATTCAGTGTGAAACTGCAAGTTGAAATTTGAGTTCTTTACACTACATAGTGTTTTTTAAATTAGCCATGCAGCATGACTTAAGGCTGGGATCTTTACCCTGTGTCTATGCCTGTTTCACATCATGTAACTCTAACTGTCATACGAAGAGATTTTTCTCAGAGGGTTACTAGAGGTGACTAGGGATATTCATAATAAGAACTGAGACCCTGCATATCTCATATGATGTTAAAGTATGCTTGAGCACACCACACAGTCTCCTCAAAGGGTAAACAATAAACATAAGTTACAGCAAGTTTATTTTATTGGTAGCATATACCGCCAAGCATGCTTTAGCAAAAACTCCGAAAAGCAAACTTTCACTAAATGGCAGCATGCTTACCCAGTAGCTGACACTGTCAGGGTGCCAATACTTTAATATTTACTGACAATTCATGGAGGTTCAGTTGCAAATTATATTAGAGAAAGTCAACTTGATACAAAACATCAGCGATAGTTTTATGAGTCATAGATTTTCTGTGACAAAATCCCAAATGGTGTTGCATCTGCACTTTTTCATTTATGGCACTAGGAAAAAACATAAAAAGCAAATAAAGTTCATAAAAAAAAGTAGCCATCATTCTTTTACAACAACGAATAAAGGAAAACATCCAATTAACCCTTTAGTATACGTGTTAAATAATGCAAACTATCTTCCAGTTTTTCTCATCAATCAGTTAAATCTTATACAACATAAAAAAAAAAAAATATATATATATATATATATATATATTTCATGAGTTTTCCTTGCACCTTTTCTATGTAAATGAGATACTGCTACAAATTAGAGTACAATATAACGCAGCAAATGTAGCAAAATTGCATCCATAGTATATATACAGATGAGCCATAACATTAAAACCGAGAGCATTATGCCCAGCATTGTGTAGGTTTCCCTTGTGTCACCTGGGCAGCTCTGGCCCTGCCGGTCATAACTCCATAACTTTTCTGGGGGTATTCTGTGGTGTCTGGCACTGGGAAGTTGGCTGCAGATCCTTTAAGTGCTGTGGGGTGAGACATGTGGTGTCTGTGGATGGACGTGTTAGTCTGGTGCATCTCACGGGATAAGGAAAGAAATGTTTTGACAAAAAAGGCCAGGATGTCTGTTCATCACGGCACATCCAACCTGACGGTGTGAAATGCTGGGATAAGTGCAGCAGAAGATTAAATATTCCAAATGATTAAATTTTTATTTGTATATCGCTTAACAATTGACATTGTTGTAAAACAGTTTTACATAATCAAAATAATTATTTAAGTTTGCATGAGATGTGAACGTGTATGAATCTAAATGACAAGACTGTCCCTGATGATCAAACCGAGGACGACGGCGACAGTGGCAAAACCTATCTCTGCCGCAGACGAGAAGTTCATTTAGAGTTATCAGCCTAGAAAACGACCAATTAACAGCACCTCAGATTAGAGGCGTTATGAAGTCTTTCAGAGCAGAAGTAGCAGAAACATCTCACCATTAACTGTTGAAAAGCGATTAATGCATTTTTGGACGACTTCAGCATTCCTTTACAATGTAGAAAGAAATAAAAATCAGGAACAAACATGGAGTTAGAAAGTGACCCCAAACTTTTGAACGGTAGTGTACAGTATATATACTGTATACACAACACACACACACATACTGTGTATTATATATATATATATATATATATATATATAAACAAACATCACATCATTCCTCAATCTAAAGAAACTCTATAACAGTAACTGACCTGTATCAGTGTGAGAAGGTTACAAAGTCGTTTGTAAGAAATTGGGACTCCAGCAAACGGTGGTGTAGTGGTCTCTGTGTGCATGGTGTCTGCATGTCCTCCCTGTGCTTGGTGGGTTTCCTCCGAGTACTCTGGTTTCCTCCCACAGTTCAAAGATATGCAGGTTAGGTTAATTGGCGTTCACAAATTGCCCGTAGTGTTTGAATGAGTATGTGACTGTGAGTATGTGTGTGTGCCCTGCGATGGATTGGTACCCTGTCTAGGTTGTACACTCCTGGGATAGGCTCAAGGTCCCTGCGACCCTGAATACAGGATAAAGTGGTATAAAAGATGAGAGAGAGAGAAAGAGTAAGAGAGAGAGAGCGAGAGGTTGAGGACCTGGACGACTTGCCACGAATTGATGGAACCATGAATTTAGCTCTCTACCAGAAAATCCTGAAGGAGAATGTCCGGCTATCAGTTTGTTACCTCAAACTCCAGTGCACTTGAGTTTTACAGCAGGACAATGGTTTAAAACAAACCAGCAATTCCACCTCTAAAATTATGGTTTTGGCGTGGCCTAGTAAAAATCCAGACTTAAATCCAATTGAGAGGCTGTGGCATGACCTTACAGGTCATTCATACTTAAAACCCCTACAATGTGGATGAATTAAAACAATTATGCATAGAAGAGTGGGCCAAAATTTCTCCATGGCGATGAGAAAGACTTATTGGCAGTTATTGCAAACGCTCGATGCCAAAGGTTGGCACAAACAGTTATTAGGTTTAAGGGGCAATAATCCCTTCACATTCACTTTTTATCTTCTGTATTATCAGCAAAAAAATGTGTTAAAGAAAATGTATCTATTTTCTAATCAGAATCTGAAAAAGGCGTACAAGCCGAAAAAAAAAGGTGCAAAGCTTTCAATAACCACTGGAATATGCAGTTTGCTGACACGGACCAAAATATTTTCCCATATTTATTTAGTGCAGAGCAAAAAATGTCAGATTTCGATATACAGTATTAATGAAGAGAGCTCTAAAAGTAAATGTCAGTTTGGATGACCAGTAAATAAATAAATAAATAAGAAAGGCCAGGCTGGAGACTACAAGGGACATTTAGCATTTCTGTTTTTCTTACTGAGCAGCTCTGTAAATCAACCTTAAAGAATCGTCTCTTCAGAACTAATCCTAAGTTGTCGACACTTTTTGGTACTTCTCCTCTAAAAGTGAAATAAAACCCACTCATGTGCTGCACACTCAGTTACAAAGATTAGTGCATTATATAAACAAAAAGCCACAATTTATCTTCCTCCTCCAGATTTCTCCTTTTAGTTGACTCTCTGAAATAAAGGCAAACATAAATAGATTGAATGAAAAAAAAAAAAAACAGAAAAAACAAACACTGTAACTGCCCACGAGATACACTATGAATCAGGTTATATTAATATCCTCATAAGTCACATGATACTGTATTTGTGGTGGGAATCTATTTGTCCATGGGGATGTCTGCAAAATGTTTATCTTCATACAAGATCTTAAATAATGTACAAAAGTAAAGATGAAGTTACAAAGTTTCTCAATCCCCAGTGACTCTACTTATACTGTACGTGTAAGGAAGTAGGCAACTGGGTTGTACAGTAGGGTTTGGGGAAAATAACCAACAACCAGGCTGGAGTTACTGTTACCATGGCGATGTTACTCGTGTTCCAATATCAGCACATTCTGAAGTGGTTTATTTCTGTTATATACCAGCAACTTTGAAATGCTTACATTTTATACTAATTCTACAGCATTACTTTATATGTTAACCACTTATAATAATATTTAATTGTTTTTAAATTCCCAACAAGTTCTCGTTGTCAATCTCTACATACTGTAAAGGTTAATAAGACTCAAAAAAATCTGTTTGTTACTAAAAAAAAAACTGCTCGGTACGTTTCAAATTACATCACTTTTGACTTCTGTTGCAGCAAAATGTTTTTTTTTTTCTTTCTTCATACTCCGAGTTGTAACCTTTAGTTGGGCGCAGAATTAAGATTATACAAACCACAAAATTCTCTGCATATCACAGCATGGCACAACATGAAGGTCCATTGAGACACGAGAATGCTGAGTGTGTAAATTCACAGGACCTTTGAATGCTCTTATCAGCAGTGGAGAGAGGCCAGGCTAAACACTTTTCTGCTGTACGACACTGAAAAAAATTAATTTCCCACCAAATCAAGTGAAATTTATTTATACAGTGAGCATTGTGTCATTAATGTCAAGTCACAGAACAATTCCATTACACAAATTTAACATTTCTTTTTCCAGAAAATATTGAACAGCAAGTCAAGCATGCTCACTAAGCCTAATTAACTGACTGAAATTGACCTGCATTTCTTTTGAGTACACTTAGTTTCTTTCTGATGTACTTCTAACATGTCTAATTATACAGTACTTTGTTTATTGTGAAATTATTTTGTTTGTAGTAAGCTTTGCTTAAACATAATCATTGATAAAGTGGTGTTGGTTCGAGTTTATTTTTGTCCAGAGTCGCATTAATGCATTCTTATTGGAACTCTGTGTAAAGTCTTCTCCTGCACATCCCAAAGATTCTCAATTGGGTTAAGGTCTGGACTCTGTGGTCACCAATGCATGAGTGAAAATTAGGTCTCATGCTCCCTAAACCACTCTTGCAAAAATTTAGCCTGATGAATTCTGCTATTCCCACATGGAAAGAACCTATATGAGGATATATGCGCATATATGAAACCTATATGCAGTATATATGCACATATATCCTCACCTATATGCAGTATATATGCGCATATATCCTCACCTATATGAGGATATATGCGCATATATCCTCACCTATATGAGGATATATGCACATATATCCTCACCTATATGAGGATATATGCGCATATATGAAACCTATATGCAGTATATATGCGCATATATGAAACCTATATGCAGTATATATGCACATATATCCTCACCTATATGCAGTATATATGCGCATATATGAAACCTATATGCAGTATATATGCACATATATCCTCACCTATATGCAGTATATTTGCACATATATCCTCACCTATATGAGGATATATGCGCATATATGAAACCTATATGCAGTATATATGCGCATATATCCTCACCTATATGAGGATATATGCGCATATATCCTCACCTATATGCAGTATATATGCACATATATCCTCACCTATATGCAGTTTATATGCACATATATCCTCACCTATATGCAGTATATATGCACATATATGAAGGCCTATATGCAGTATATATGCATATATATGATAATATATATGCTGCATATAGGCAAAATTGAGGTGCATATATGTGCATATACAGGCCATATAGGTCTCCTGTATTGCTTCTTTATATCCACATATAAGCCCTATATGTACATACAAGATATGTCTCCTATATAGCTCATGGCAGGATCTGGTCATTTTAGCTCATATCTCACTTTGGCAACTGTCATACATGATGCGCTCATATTTTCTATTATCAAGGCAATAACTAAGAACTAACTAAATAAAAAACACATTTTAGAATTTCTGTCGCATTATCTGCTAATGACCCGAGGCGGGACACGCCCACACGCCAATCACACGGAAATCAGTCCGGCTAATTTACATACTAGGCCACGCCCCCGGATACCGGCATGAAACACACACACACAAAGACAGGCTTGAGTTTACACACAGATTCAGTTTTCTGCACGTTTGGAAGATGACAAGGAAACTCTTCAGAATGTTCTGGAAAGTGGGAGGAGTTTACATTTACCTCAGAAGAAGACTGTGTGGCCCTGACGACGAACGGGAGCATTTTGAAGAGAGAATCACTGGGTAAGTTATTAAGTTTCATATAACTCTTATTCTGATAATATTAAACTAATATTAGTAAATATTTTCCTCACTTCAGCTAGCTCTTGTCAGCTTGTGTGACACATTGGCTTTCAATGCCATTTACATAGTTTAGGTAAATCATGCTAACATGCTGCCTTTCTGTATGTAGCACAAACATGATATTTCCCGGTGGCTAAGCTAATGCCTTATGGAGTTTACAGATTTTTATAAATGTTTTAATAAATAATCATTTATTATTATTATTATACTGTCTTATTATTTTTGTCTTTTCTAGATGCTACATTGAAGAAGTGGCCGGCAGCCACCTGAGGGCAGACAGGCACATCTATCAATTCAAAGCTCACGAAGCTGAGAAGGTCCTCAAAATATATGTTTTCTTCCTGTTAAGTTTTTTTGTCTTATTTTTGTTCTTGTACTATATTTTTGTTCTTTTAATATTTGATTGTTCTTAAAAAAATAAAAAAATATATTTTTCTACATTTTGGGCTTTTATTTATGTTGTCTAACAGCTATGGATTTAAATAATTTTACTAATATCTAGGTAAAAATAAAGGTGCATATATGCACATAGGTACATGTATGCATGTGTATATGTGGGTACATATATGCATGTATATATGTACACATTTATGTACATATAATATAGGAAAACAGCCAATTTTATATATGTCACATATATTAAAAACCTATATCAAACCTATATTAAAACATATATGTTTTATATAGGTTTTTTTCCGTGTGGGTTATTATCTTTAAATATTCCATTATTTAAATATTTATAATATTCAGGGAAGAAAAATCTATTGATGGAAAACCCTGGGCATTCGGGTAATCAGCTGTACTAATCTTTTGGCACATAATGTTGATAAATCTAGACTTGACCAACAGAAGCAACACCAGATCGTAACACTGCTCACACATGCTTGTACGGTAGGCACTGGGCATGAAAGGTGCATCACTTTATCCATCCCATCACTCTACAACAGGGTAAATCTGGACTCATCTGACTACATGACCTTTTTCCAGTGCTACATACTCCATTCCATTCTTTATGCTCCCTTGCTAATTTTCTGATTAGCCTCACTGATAAGTGGTTTTCCTAAGGCTACACAGCTGTTCCCAATCCCTTGAGTTCTTTTTACATCAAGTGTGGAAATGCTCCTAGTTTCATAGCTGTAACTTTTGTACATTTTTATCATTTGACTTCACTAATCGTTTGCGTGTTCGCCCAACACACTCATTCCTGATGCTTTCTGACCACATTTTTTCACTATCCTTCCAGGTTTTAATAATGTGTTTTCAGTTTTTAACCAGTTTAATGTATTTTTTAAAATAGTAGTTTCTCTTTAGTTGTTTTCTTTGCTTGATGCAAGACAATAATTCAACGGTTCTGAAACAGATGGTCTTCTGACATGGTTGTTTAAGAAATGAGAAGTGACTTAGTGGATTAATTAGAGTTGTATAAATTGTTGCCAGTTAAAACATATTAATCACTGCAGCAATTATCTAATTACTATTTGCTTAGTTGAATCCAGGTGGTGTGTTTTTTTTTTTTTTTTTGGCCGGGCAGTTTATTTTTTAATTATGAAGAATGCATCATATGATGAACTATTTATAGAAGTATAAAAATATCTCTTCTATTACAGCAGCTAGATACAGGAGACTCATGCCAAGAATGTAAAATTATACTTAAAATTGAACAACTTTGGTGGTAAAAACTTAACCCATCTACAATCATGTTCAAAAGTTAGTATACCCTATTTTGTGTAAAACAGTACAAATCAACTAATCATAGTGGACTTTAGTTTTAAGCAAGTATAACCTCAGATAAACATCAACATATAACTTTTTTCAGTGTGCAAATGATTTATTTGACAAAAATTATCCAAAAAACAAAAGTCATGTGGTCAATACTAAATACCACGTTACTGCTTCCACTGGATTTAAGAGGGTAAGTTGTAGTCAGGTGCTGCTAATTATCAACCCTTGATTAATTGAACATCAGCAGGTGTGCAGACCTTCATAAAAACAGCAATTAAAGATGTAAAGACATAAGTAATAGAGAGAAGCAACGGTTGCTGCACATCAGTTGCATTTACAAACAATGTTTTATAGTAAGAAAGATTGTTCAGAAATGGAAAGCATTCAAGATAGTTGCCAATCTTTCCATGAGTGGATGTCTCAACACATTTACACCAAGATCAGACCTTCTCAAGGCTGAGAGTAATACTCAAGTACCTTAAATAATCAAGGCCAAGTGTTACATCTCAGACCCTACAGGCCTTACTGAGCATGGTGAATGTTAAAGTCCAAGAGGTGGCCAGGAGAAAGCCTCTTTTTTTATTATTTGTATTGCCCAATACTATGAACCACTATTATCAGATGTTTTTTTTTTTTTTAATTGGTTTTACAAATAGAATTAAAAGAGGGGGTACTTAATTTTGAATATGACTATATTATCCAAAGTTACAAATATGGATATAGTTGTACATAGTCTGTTATGTAACCAACTTCCCTAAATACCAACTTAAATACAAAATGTGAACCATTATATGGAAGTCTGGAAGGTGTGGTCTTATACTGAGAGGGTAAAGTGGTAAAGAGAGACGTTATTAATCAATAGTTAGTTTTTAGTAGGCACGTCGTGCTCTCGCCGTGAATTTGAGTCCACACCATTTTCCAGCGCTGAGAACGATGCACAGGTCATCATTCTTTTTTTATGTCCCATACATAAAGTGAACAGATGTGTCAGTTTGAGGTCAGGCTTTGATAATGAACTGTTTGGATGTGCTTCATGTCCAGTTCTCAGCGTGGATATAAATTATGTTTATCTGGCGTTTAAGATATTAGCAAACACAAAATTAATTAATCTATTTCTTAGTTTTATTTAAGTAAGGAACCCGATGGTCATACTGAAGAAGAGGTAATAAAACGTATCGCCTCTTGTATGGGGAATACAAAAGATCTCCCAGCACATCTAATGGTCATGCTTACAGAATTTATAAAAATCAGTAATCAAATTTGGTAGACCTATACATATAAAGGAACCTACTATGCAACATTTACTTTTTAATAATTTTAAATATTCAGGTGGGTCTCCAGTGAGTGGGTATACATCCTTGCTTTTTGTCTTTTTTTCATTTTTGTATAACCAAGTGCTAATGCAAGTTCCCCCCCTAATGTGACCTCATATAAGATTAGCCCCTCCCCTGGCTTGTTGCTCAGCTCTGCTGTGTTAACTTGTTTAAAAAAGGAAAAATAAAGGACCTTAAATTCAAATTTACATGATTCAAACAATATCAATATACAGAGATAGTAAAAAATGCTAATACAGAATCTCATTTACATTCATATACATATCTTTTACATTATAATACATATCTTTTCTATGTATTTTGGTGTTCACAATTTAATGGATTTTACTCTATTTTTTTTCTTATATATATTTGGTCACATTTTAAAGATGCTACACAGTATCTCCTTAACGCATTTATTTAATTCAAATCACATTTTGCAACGAATAAATCAATAAATCTTCCTCTTCTGCTACAACACTGTCAAGTTGTAGCCATACCATGCATTTTTCATGCCACCCCGCCTTTAGGAGAGATATTTACCAAAATACAGTGCCTCTTTAATTGTAGCTTAACTCAATTAAATCCAGATGCTACTGTGAAACTCGGTACCTCAAGACTCTTCAGCCTTCAGTGCAGCCTGTCTTCTTTCTCATTTTACCAAAGGATTGGGGGGGATCAATGTTACACAAAATTCCCCACTTAGTTAAATTATAGTCAATCACCCAAGGCACGGTTGGTGTCCAATTCTTTTGCAAGTAGAGAAACAAGGCTATAATTTTACCCAATTAGGTACTTTATGTACTCAAGGCTTCTTTTAAACAATCTGAAGCACTAACTAATCCAATTATCCAAAAGAGCTCTGCTATCCACAGGGGTGGTGAGATGATGGTGTGATATTTCCTGGTTTTCACTGTTCCTGAGTTTGTATTTAGGTGTCAGTTACACATAGTTGTGAGAGTTTTGAAAAAGGTTCAACTACATCACGTGATATTTACTTCTGTAGCACCACTTCTGTTTTTTTTTAGTACATGGTGTTGCTACAAAATCAGACCTGCCAAACCTGAAGGAGGATAATGTGTACCGGTGAGCAAAATTTAAATAGGTAAAGACTTGGAGAATGAGCAGCATTTTTAATCACCTTCTAATTATCATAACCAACTTACTATATTTGTAATGTGTTAGATGTTAAAATTTATTATTATTATTATTATTATTATTATTATTATTATCTTACCTTGACAGAAAGTAAGAGCAATGGGTAAGCACATCTTTAAATAATAATAATAATAATAATAATAATAATAATAATTAATAATAATTACTACTGTTAGGTGAATAGATTCCAGGGTGACAGGTAATTTTAGAACACCCACATAACACAACCTATCAATAAATCAGTCATCTTAGACTTGCATCTTGTTGCTTATCTATTTTTTTAAATAAAAAAATAACATATATTTTTGAGTGATTATCTTAACTCAACATAGGCAAACTACAGTTCCTATGAATAATTTCTGCAAGATAAATGTTGCAGGATTCATTACTAAATATGCAGTCTAAAAAAGATGAGTTATGGTAAAACTAATCACAAACTCCATCTGATTCAGAAATATATTTGTATTTATGCCAACTTGGTTTAGGTTAAACTTTGCAAGAATAAACAGACATTATTTACATAATGCAACCACGGGGGGGCGCAATCCAGTGTCTTCTTGTGCCAGTCCCAAGTCTGGATAAATGCAGAGGGTTGTGTCAGGAAGGGCATCCGATGTAAAACATTTGCCAAATCAATGATGCGAATCATGAATATAATTCCCATACCGGATCGGTCGTGGCCCGGGTTAACAACGACCGCCACTGGTGCTGTTGACCTACAGGGTGCTGGTGGAAATTGGGCTACTGTTGGTCGAAGAAGGAGAGGAGGAAGGCGTGTTCGTAAGCAGAGAGAGAGGAGGAAAGGCAAGAGTTTAGGAGTGATAGTAGGGACTTTGAATGTTGGGACCATGACAGGGAAGGGAAGAGAGTTAGTTGATATGATGCAGAGAAGAAAGGTGGATATACTGTGTGTACAGGAGACCAGGTGGAAAGGTAGCAAGGCTAGAAGCTTAGGATCAGGGTTCAAATTGTTTTACCATGGTGTGGATAGGAAAAGAAATGGAGTAGGAGTTATTCTGAAAGAGGAGTTTGTAAGGAATGTTCTAGAGGTGAAGAGAGTATCAGATAGGGTGATGAGTCTGAAGCTGGAAATTGAAGGGATAATGTTCAATGTTGTTAGTGGTTATGCCCCACAGGTAGGATGTGAGTTAAAAGAGAAGGAGAAATTCTGGAGTGAGTTAGATGAAGTAATGCAGAGCATCCCCAGAGGTGAAAGAGTGGTGATTGGTGCAGACTTCAATGGACATGTTGGGGAAGGGAACAGAGGTGATGAAAATGTGATGGGCAGGTTTGGTCTTCAGGACAGGAATGTAGAAGGACAGATGGTGGTGGACTTTGCAAAGAGGATGGAAATGGCAGTAGTAAATACTTTCTTCCAGAAGAGGCAGGAACATAGGGTGACATATAAGAGTGGAGGCAGAAGTACTCAGGTCGACTACATCTTGTGTCGACGTTGTAACCTGAAAGAGATCAGTGACTGCAAAGTGTTGGTAGGGGAGAGTGTAGCCAGACAACACAGAATGGTGATGTGTAAAATAACCCTGGTGGTGAGGAGGGCAAAGAGGACAAAGGCAGAGCAGAGGACAAAGTGGTGGAAGCTGAGAAAGGAAGAATGTTGTGAAGTCTTTAGGGAGGAGTTGAGACAGGCTATGGGTGGTCAGGAGGTGCTTTCAGTTGACTGGACAACTACAGCCAATGTGATCAGGGAGACAGGTAGGAGGGTACTTGGTGTATCATCAGGTAAGGGGAAAGTGGACAAGGAGACTTGGTGGTGGAATGAGAAAGTCCAGGAGTGTATACAGGGAAAGAGGCTGGCTAAGAAGAAGTGGGACACTGAGAGGACTGAAGAGAGTAGACAGGAGTACAGGGAGATGCAGAGTAAGGTGAAGGTAGAGGTGGCAAAGGCCAAACAAAGAGCATATGAGGAATTGTATGCTAGGCTAGACAGTAAGGAGGGAGAGGGGGATCTGTACAGGTTGGCAAGGCAGAGAGATAGAGATGGGAAGGATGTGCAGCAGGTTAGAGTGATTAAAGATAGAGATGGAAATGTACTGACAAATGCCAGGAGGGTGATGGGAAGATGGAAGGAGTACTTTGAGGAGTTGATGAATGAGGAAAACGAAAGAGAACAAAGAGTAGAAGAGGTGACTGTTGTGGAACAGGAAGTAGCAAATATTGGTAGAAGTGAGGTGAGAAGGGCGTTGAAGAGGATGAAGAGTGGAAAGGCTGTTGGTCCTGATGACATACCTGTGGAGGTATGGAAGTGCTTAGGAGAGGTGGCAGTAGAGTTTTTGACAAGTTTGTTTAACAAGATCTTGGAGAGTGAGAGGATTCCAGAGGAATGGAGGAGAAGTGTATTGGTGCCAATTTTTAAGAACAAGGGAGATGTGCAAAGCTGTGGCAATTATAGAGGTATAAAGTTAATGAGCCAGACAATGAAGCTGTGGGAAAGAGTAGTGGAAGCTCGGTTAAGGTCAGAGGTGAGCATTTGTGAGCAGCAATATGGTTTTATGCCTAGAAAGAGTACATCAGATGCAGTATTTGCTTTGAGGATGCTGGCGGAGAAGTACAGAGAAGGTAACAGGGAGTTGCATTGTGTCTTTTTAGATTTAGAGAAAGCGTATGACAGGGTGCCAAGAGAGGAGCTGTGGTATTGTATGAGGAAGTCTGGAGTGGCAGAGAAGTATGTTAGAGTGGTGCAGGACATGTATGAGAGCTGTAAGACAGTGGTAAGATGTGCTGTAGGTGTGACAGAAGAGTTTAAGGTGGAGGTGGGTCTGCATCAAGGATCGGCTCTAAGCCCCTTTTTGTTTGCTCTGGTGATGGACAGGATGACAGATGAGGTAAGACAGGAGTCCCCATGGACTATGATGTTTGCAGATGACATTGTGCTCTGTAGCGAGAGCAGGGAACAGGTGGAGGAAAATTTGGAGAGGTGGAGGTATGCTCTGGAAAGCAGAGGAATGAAGGTTAGCCGCAGCAAGACGGAATACATGTGTGTAAATGAGAGGGACCCAGGAGGATCGGTGAGGCTACAGGGAGCAGAGGTAAAGAAGGTGCAGGATTTTAAGTACTTGGGGTCAACGGTCCAGAGCAACGGAGAGTGTGGAAAGGAGGTGAAGAGGCGGGTACAGGCAGGTTGGAATGGGTGGAGAAAAGTGTCAGGTGTGTTGTGCGATAAAAGAGTATCAGCGAGAATGAAAGGAAAGGTGTACAGGACAGTGGTGAGACCAGCGATGCTCTACGGCTTAGAGACAGTGGCGCTGAAGAAAAGACAGGAGGCAGAGTTGGAGGTAGCAGAGCTGAAGATGTTGAGGTTCTCCTTGGGAGTGACAAGGATGGATAGGATTAAGAATGAGTTTATCAGAGGGACAACCCACGTTAGATGTTTTGGAGATAAAGTCAGAGAGGCCAGATTGAGGTGGTTTGGACATGTTCAGAGGAGAGATTGTGAATATATCAGTAGAAGGATGCTGAGGTGGGAACTGCCAGGCAGGAGATCTAAAGGAAGACCAAAGAGGAGATTTATGGATGCAGTGAGAGAGGACATGAAGTTAGTTGGTGTGAGAGAAGAGGATGCAGAGGATAGGGTTAGATGGAGGCAGATGATTCGCTGTGGCGACCCCTGAAAGGGAACAGCCGAAAGACAAAGAAGAATTTACATACCGTACTTTAGGATTTAATACTGAAATTGCACACGCAGCTATTTAGACCACAGACATAACTATAGACTTAAGCAGTATTCAAACACTCATGGGGGATTTGCACATACAACAGGGCAAAAAAATTTAGTCAGCCACCTAGGGCTGTAATTTTCATCATAGGTATACCTCAACTATGGTAAACTAGGAAAAAAAAAATCCGGAAAATCATATTGTTTTGGGGCTGTTTCGGGGCAACACGGACTCCCTCTGGACCTCTCTCCAAAGATTTTCTATGGAGTTGAGATTTAACTCCATATTAATGCTTTTTACGAAGCCACTCCTTCGTTGCCCGGGCAGTGTGTTTGGGATCATTGTAATGCTGAAAGACCCAGCCACGTTTCATCTTCAATGAAAGCAGGTGAAAACCTGGCCAGCAGGAGCCATCTCTGCTCTTCAGGGCTGTTTCGGGAGCACTGACTGGAACATGTTTAGGGAGGCTGCAACTTATGGTGACTTCACTGACTTGGAGGAGTACACGTCATCAGTGACCAGCTACATTAACAAGTGCACCGATGACGTCACTGTCTCCAAGAACATCATCTCACGACCCAACCAGAAACCGTGGATTACTGCGGAGGTGCGTGCACTTCTGAGGACCCGAGACTGTGCCTTCAGAGCGGGAGACAAGGTGGGCCTCAGAACAGCAAGGGCCAAACTATCTCGGGCCATCAGAAAGGCAAAGCGCGCACACGCCCAGAGAATCCACCATCACTTCAGGGACAGCGGCGACACACGGCGCATGTGGCAGGGCTTAAAAGCCATCACTCACTACAGGACGACATCACCTGCCTGTGACGGTGACGGCTCCCTCCCAGATGCGCTGAACAAATTCTACGCTCGGTTCGACAGGCAGAACGACGTGGCGGCGAGGAAGTCCACCCCTCCTCCGAACGACCAGGTGCTGTGTCTCACTACAGCTGAGGTGAGGAAAACTCTACGCAGAGTCAACCCACGTAAAGCTGCTGGACCAGACAACATCCCAGGCAGAGTGCTCAGAGAATGTGCTGAACAGCTGGCAGATGTTCTCACCGACATCTTCAACATCTCTCTGAGCAGCGCCGTCGTTCCCACGTGCTTCAAAGCCACCACCATCGTCCCCGTGCCCAAGAAGTCAACTGTGTCCTGTCTTAATGACTACCGTCCCGTTGCACTTACACCCACCATCATGAAGTGCTTCGAGCGGCTCGTCATGAGACACATCAAGACGCTGCTGCCCCCTTTACTGGACCCACTGCAATTTGCGTATCGTCCTAACCGCTCAACGGACGATGCCATCTCCACTACACTCCATCTTGCCCTCACACACTTGGACAAGAAGGACGCATACGTTCGAATGCTGTACATAGACTTCAGCTCAGCATTCAACACTATCATCCCCCAACAACTGATCGGGAAGCTGAGCCTGTTGGGCCTGAACACCTCCCTCTGCAACTGGATCCTAGACTTTCTGACCGGAAGGCCTCAGTCAGTACGGATCGGGAACTGTACCTCCAGCACCACCACACTGAGCACTGGGGCCCCACAAGACTGTGTGCTCAGTCCCCCTGCTGTTCACACTGCTGACTCACGACTGTGTAGCAACACACAGTTCAAATCACATCATTAAGTTCGCTGATGACACAACCGTGGTGGGTCTCATTAGCAAGAACGACGAGTCAGCGTACAGAGAGGAAGTGCAGAGGCTAACGGACTGGTGCAACAACAACAACCTGTCTCTGAATGTTGACAAGACAAAAGAGATGGTTGTTGACTTCAGGAGGACACGAGGCGACCATTCTCCGCTGAGCATAAACGGCTCCTCTGTGGAGATTGTCAAAAACACTAAATTCCTGGGTGTCCACCTGGAGAAGGACCTCATCTGGTCCCTCAACACCAGCTCCCTACACAAGAAAGCCCAACAGCGTCTCTTCTTTCTGAGAAGACTGAGAAAGGCCCAGCTTCCACCACCGATCCTGATCACCTTCTATAGAGGGACTATCGAGAGCATCCTGAGCGGCTGCATCACTGTCTGGTTTGGGAATTGTGCCATATCGGACCGCAAAACCCTACAGCGGATAGTAAGGACAGCGGAGAAGATCATTGGGGTCTCTCTTCCCTCCATTGAAGACATCTACACCACACGCTGCATCCGCAAAGCCAACAGCATTGTGGCTGATCGGACACACCCCTCTCACACACACTTCACACTCCTGCCATCTGGAAAAAGGTACCGAAGCATTCGGGCACACACATCCAGACTGTGCAACAGCTTTTTTCCACAAGCCATCCGTCTCCTCAACATAAAGGGACTGAACTGATAAACACACACACACACACACACACACACACACACACAAACATTATCACTCAGCTTAACTACTACAACTCAACTACATCAATACATCAAAACACTGTGACTGGACTGACAAATCAACACAAGCGCAGACACACTGACCCACACAAACTATCGTACACACATCTGTAAATGCCTCACTGTTTATCTCTTCTGCACAATATTCATTACTTTTTGCACAAATATCAATTCTTGCTGCTATGTTTTACTACCTCAACACCATATTTTATGTTTTATGTCCTGATATGTCGTTGTTGTCGCACTGTCACTTTGTTGTTGCTCGTTTTGCACATTTGCACGTACACTTTATGTTGTTGTCTGTTGTCTGGAAAAAAAAAACCTGTAGATAGTCTTTTAGTTAGTTAGTCTTTAGTTAGTTTTTTTGTTAATTTATGTTGTAATTTATGTTAGGAATATCTGTCTTCTCTCTGCTAGCCAGCTAACTAGGCCTCCTGGCTAGCTAGTTTAGCTTCTCTGTTAATTTATGTTGTAAGTTTATGTTGCATGTAGCACCTTGGTCCTGGAGGAACGTTGTTTCGTTTCACTGTGTACTAACTGTATATGGTTGAAGTGACAATAAAGCCTACTTGAACTTGAACAATGCCCTTGCTGATGGAAGGAGTTTTTACTCAAAATCTCATGATACATGGCCCAATTCATTCTTTCCTTTACATGGATCAGTCGTCCTGGTCCCTTTGCAAAAACGGTCCTAAAGCATGATGTTTCCACCCCCATGTTTCACAGTAGGTACAGTATGATGTTCTTTGGATGCAACTCTGGAAAGCATTCATTCTCCTCCAAACACGAAGTTCTATTTTGGTTTCATCTGACCATATGACATTCTCCCAATCCTCCTCTGGATCATCCAAATCCTTCCTGAAAACTTCAGATGAACCTGGACATGTACTGGCTTAAGCAGGGGGTGACGCCGGGCACTGCAGGATTTGAGTCCCTGGTGGCGCAGTGTGTTACTGATGGTAGCCTTTGTTACTTTGGTCCCAGCTCTCTACAGGTCATTCACTACTGCAAGTCCCCTGTGTGGTTCTGTTTTTTTGTTTGTTTGTTTTTTCTTCTTACAGTTTTTGTGATCATTTTGATCCCACGGTTCAGATTGATGCAGATTCGGTCTTCCCAGCCTAGTGCAGGTCTACAACATTGTTTCTGGTGTCCTTTGTCAGCTCCTTGGTCTTGGCCATGGTAGGGTAGAGGTTGTGGACAGGTGTCTATTATACTGATAACCGATGCCATTAATACAGGTAACGAGTGGAGGACCTAGGAGCCTATTAAAGAAGTTACAGGTCTGTGAGAGACAGAAATTTCACTTTTTTTTCCACCATAATTTGCAAGTAAATTCTTTAAAAATCCTACAGTGTGTGTGTGTTTTTTTTTTTTTTTTTTTTTTTTTTTTTTTTTTACCTTATTTCGTTTCTCATAGTTGAGGTATACCTATGTTGGAAATTACAAACCTATCTCAGTTTTTTAAGTGGGAGAACTTGCACAATTAGTGGCTGACTAAATACTTTATTTTGCGCCACTGTACAGTGACAGGTCTTAATCATTTAGTCACTTGATAACATTTTCTTTATTAAGTTCAGCACCACTCAATAACTGTTCGACATAACATCACTGATTGAAGTCTCTGTCAATACTGTAAGTAAACATTGTGATGCTTTTACTTGGTGAATGTCATTGTTTGAAGACTGCAAGGGATTCAGCTTTTCAAGTGGGTGCTGGTCCATTTTTGGCTTTGTAGTCAAGCGACAGTATTTTAAATCTGACCCGGGCAGCTATCAGAAACCAACAGAATGGGTGTTGCAGTACATACTTAAAATAAGTAATGCAATTGCATTCTGGATCAATTGAAGAGGTCAAATGGCACACAGGCAGACCTACCAGGAGCAAGTTGCAGTAGTCCATTCTCAAAATAAAAAGAAACTCAACTCCCAGGTGGCCTATGTGGATAGAAATTAATGAATGTTTCTGATGCTGGTCTACCAAATATAAGATATCTGCTAAATATGTGGTGATCTGAGCAGAAATGTGTGTGTCTGTAGGAGGGAACTCGTTGATAAGTTGAGTGTCATCTGCATAGAAGTAAATAATGTCACCAAGAGAGGACCAAGTAGTAAAGGATGAAGTTCTGTTTGTGCTGCAGATGTGGATTCCCTCCACATCACTTAATATGCCCAACTATCCATGTAAAGGCAAACATTTCCCATGCTTTGCCACAAATAACACTTGTGATAAAGAAAAGAATGACTTTTGAATTACTTCTAAAAGGTGGAGAAAGATGATTTACATTTAGGCATTTGGCAGATGCTCTTATCCAGAGCGACTTACATTTTTATCTCATTATACATCTGAGCAGTTGAGGGTTAAGGGCCTTGCTCAAGGGCCCAACAGTGGCAACTTGGTGGTTGTAGGGTTTGAACCTGGGACCTTCCAATGGGGTAGTCCAATGCCTTAACCACTGAGCTACCCCTGACCCCGTGGTGATGATGGTGACAGTTTAGCTAATCTAGCAACATGTAACTTCTCAGTGAAAGCTACTCTAAAAGTGCAGTGTATGTGGAATGTGCTGCTTTGAAACCAGAGTGGTTAGAATCTTGGAATTGTGGTTAGTTGTGCTGTAAAAGATAGAAAGACAGTTGATTGCAGACATTGTTCCTTAAAGATTTTAGAAAGAAGTAAGAGAATTATAATACTGGTCAGTAGTTGCAGATGTCCTTGGGTTCCAGAGTGGGTTTATTCTGGATGGCTCCCTTGAGTGCAACAGGTACATGACCATATGACTGGCCGTTGGGAATTTTCCCAGTGAGCCAATCTGGTAAGAGCTGATCCTTCATTAATCAATTAATTGATGATTATATTAATTAATAACCCTTATACAATCAACTTAGTTGCAGAGCTTGGGCTTGTGCAATCCATAATAGTACACGGCCGTTGCCATCACAACAGAAAGCATGTAACAGTTTGTTCAAAGTATTGAGGATGTGTTCCCGAAAAATGGATAGAAAGAGAAAAGCTGCAGTAGGATTCATGGTGCAGAAAAAGTGTGCCAAAAACAGAAAAAAGGATTTACTGGCTGATGCAACAAAGTGTACCAGGATAAAGGGTTTATCTAAGCAGTGTGCAGATGACAATGAGGACAGTGGAGAAGAGGCAGAAACATCAGAATGGAGTGAGCAGAGAGCAGGTGCTGTTTCATGCCTAAATGTTGTATGCTGTGAACCAGCTAAATGTCCACCTGTTTTTGATAAGCTTGAGGTTTCAGTGCCAGAGACCCATTGCAGGTTTTAAGATTTGCAAGTTTAACCAGTCAGACATATTGCACAAACATTGAGAGTTCATGCTAAAATTCTCTAAAGTGTTTAAAAACATCAACTTCAACTAGAAATGGTTCAAATAAACATGTGCATTTGATGAGTTTCCTCTATTTGGTTATTATTTTCAACAGTTAACATAAGGCAATACTTTCTGATAGCCAGCTCAGCAATTAAAATGATTTGTTAAATATTCATTCTAAAATCTAAATAAACAAGTGACATTCCGAAGAGCAATATTTTAAATCTGATAAACAAGGTTTTCAAGGTCAGGTGATCATTGAAATAATTAATTCTTAGTGGTTTCTTTCTTTTCTGTACACAGAAAGATGGGAAAGAAAAACAATCTTTAGAAGATAGTTTGATCATTTTACATATTAGCCATCACCAACAATGCATAACAGGTTATGGCACTGAAGGATGGGGAAAAAGGTCATGAGACTGAATATAAAATTTTATTCTAAAGTCTCTACAAGCTAATTTACTTTGAGGTACTGATGCACTTACCCTCTCTTATCTCTGTGTTGCTCAGGTTGGCTCTTTCCACACCACCACTGCCACAGATACTATCCACAGTAACAGATTGTTTTCAATTAAAGATTTGTCGATCAGCAAACATGTTGTGTTAGTGCAAATTTGGTGTATCAAATCAGGGCTGCTGGACAGCAAATTCCCTGTTTTTTGTTGTGAAAATCAAGGAGTTTGTTGCTCTTGATCCACATGGAGAACTCATTGATGTTCAGCAGAGAGTGGTGTTCTTCCAAAGCCAACAACCATATGTGTTGTCCCGTCCACGTTCAGAGACACACGCTTCACCAGGCAATGTTGTCCAGATGTTGTGGAACTTGCAGGGAGGTTTTGCAGAATTTTCCAGCTTTTTATTTGTAGAAGGCAGTCTTAGCAAAAGACACATGAGATCACGCAGATTTGTGTCAGTCAGCTGCACATCTATGATGCAATTTCTTGTTCCACCACATGCCAAAGGTACTCTTTTGGATTGAATCTGCATTCAGTGGACTCACTGTCATGCTCAATAAACCAGTTTAAGATGATTTTAGCCTTGTGACGTGGTGATTATCCTGGTGTCATAAAGGGATGGGCATGGACAGCAACAATGCTTAGGTAGACAGTGGCATTTATAACATGCACAATTAATACTAATCGGCCAAATGTGTGCCAAGAAAACATCCCCTACAACATTACACCACCACTAGCTGTTGATTCATGCTTTCATGTTGTTTTTGCCAGTATTTTACAATCTTCTGTTAAATTGTATAATTTTGCGCGCACGCACACACACACAAAACAATGCAGAAGACATCAAGAAATTAAATAATCTCCTTTGAACATATATAGTCATAAATAAATTTAATAATGTGAAGCATGGAAAAACATCTTAGTACAGCATACAGCTGCATAACCTGACACTACATATAAGAAACCTTCCCTGCTTAAATAGCAGTATAACTTTTTTAAGTTGCTGACTTTGAATGTTTTATCTTTTATGGCATAGTGAAACACCAGACTGTGTGAATAGGAAGAGATGTCTTTTCCAGTTTTACAAGATGAGCTGAGTGTTCTCTACAGGGGATGATGATGATGATGATGATGATGGAAATAGCTACCATAGCCTGTCATCATGTCTAAGTGTTTATGTGAGCTGTTCCTGATTGCTGAATGGGGTATGCCTTATCTCTCTGGGTCAGTTCTGATGGAAACACTGATTTCAGGGTCATAGCTGAAAGCAGGAGAGCTGCACTACTACCTGCACATGCGAATTGGAGAAATTCAGGATTAGGTTTGAAAATTCTAGAAAAGTGGTCAGTAAGAGATTATCATCACATAAAAAATAAGGTGAGCAGCCATAATTGGTGACAAGAGTAAATGCAACAGTCAGTATTTTTTTTAGGCCAGAATGCAAATGGTTAGAAAACAAGCATTGTAAAATTCCATAATCAGACATGGAGGCCTTGTTAATGTTCTTACGATCCACATGAGGTCCCTTGTAATTGCTTTAATGTAGTTCAATGAATTAATGAGCAAACATGTCAGCTGATCTAGTCTCTTTTTTGTTGTAATGGACAATCACCACTTTGGAATCAAGTATAAATGGCACAGTGAATTGCATCCTGATCAGTGCTGTGTGAAGGAATTCTTTCACAGTGAGTGTTTTCATATCATGATCAGATCACACTCTGATCTGATAGCAGGTGTTATTTCCCATCCTTTTATTAAATATTAAATGCTGCTGTGGACATAACATCCTCCATCCAGTGAAGGCCACTCCTACAGTAGATATCTGTAGAATGAGGACTCTGTCGATGGATGTACTGCGCACTCAGGTTTGATCAATTCCAGCTGAGTCATCCGCACGAGTGCAGTATAAGAATCTATATGTAGTTAAATACTGTAATATGACATACAGATTTATGATGTTGCAGCAATTTATTCAATTTGATTGTTAATTCTGCATCCACAACAGAATTTAAGTGTCACAATTTTCCCCCTCGCACCAAATGCTGCACGCAATGCAGCTGGCAACATGATGCTCTTAGTTTTTGCATTCTAGCAGTGATTTTGTTTTTATTCCCATGAGTCTTTTTATTATAAGTCCTTTGTCTTATTGTCCTGTCTCCTCCCCTCTTTTATCATCGGTTGTCTATGTAACGTGTCATGATTATTCCCAGGTGTTTTGTGTCTTTTTTTTCTGATTAATTAGTGTAAAATCTCTCATGCTTACAGTATTTGTCTTGGAGTGAATTGTACATTTCAGTACATTTGACTTAACCAAGCATTCTGACTTTCTGCCTGTTTTTTTGGTATTTTGTCTTTGATCACTGTTTTCCTTTCGCTTTATTTATATTATTAATTCTAACATCAGTTAGTTTGTGCCGAGTAATCTGAATAAATAAAATGCATTCCACAAGTAGTGATAATACAGCATAACAGAGCTTGTACATTTCACTAGATGTATCATTTTTTTATCAAAGGTGTTCTAACAAACATTAATTAGACTAACTGTCGTCACCAGCATGGGTGAGAGTAGGTCTGTATGGTCAGCAGTCCAGAGGAGAGAGCAGCTGCCTGCCAAAACCTACATTCAAAATCAGCAACAGAAACTCTTTCGGCAAGAAAACACATCTGATAATGTTGTCATCTTAAACCACACTTTGTCTCATTAATTATTGCTTCTAAGTTGTTCTAAATTGTCCCTGAAATTTCTGTTTTGTTCACAGCTCATGCAAGCTACAAAGCTAAATAGCATTTAACACAAGGCCAAAACCCAAATCCTTTATTAACCCCTGATCAAGGGCACTACTTGATAGGTGGAACAAGGGTTATGCACCATTTATAGTGCACTAGCTTTCCATTTAATGCTATTTTGAATGCAACCCCCAAACCTGGGGATTAGCTGATAATCTAACGTGGAATAAGTGGAAATATAAAGTAAGTCTCATAAATTTGTCAGGACGATCCACCACATCCATGGTTTATTTTTTCCATCTTTTGGCTACATAGTACCAGAAGGAATTTACTACTTCTGTTCTTTCACCGCTGTTAATTACACTACTGTCAGTCGAGTTGCAGATGGATCTGCAGTGTTGGTGGAGCAAAATAACTGATGAATAAATAAACAAACCTTTTATTATTTGTTGATTAAATGGTGTTTTTAGAACTTTTTTTATAAAAACAATATCATGCAGTTGTACTGAATATCAGCCTGGCTGCATTTAAGCCGTGCTGATATTCAGCACAACAGCACTCCATCTTCTGTGATATTGCTTAAATATGTCCTTATACCTGGATTTGCATTCATCTCAACCATCGCTACATGACATTTTCTTTGCTGTCATTTATCAGATTTTGAACTGCACTAATAAAACAGATTAAAATGAAGGAATTATTTTCTTAATTAATTCTTCACCTTCAATTATGCCAAACATCACTAATTGACTACCTTTATGAATGACTGGAATGTTAAAACATTCACACAGTAATATATTATAAAAGCACGGCTGCGACAACAGTCACCCTTAAACCTATCGAATTCGTGTCATCTCCAGGCACCAACAGTGCACATTCCTGTGAGCCTCATGTGGACCGAAAGAAAACATCACTCCTAACTAACTCTTCTCATTGAATGTTTCATGAGTTGTAGCTCAGTAAATGTCAATACAAGGGCAAGGCAGCACCAGATCTCACTGACATATAAGCATCGCTAAGACACCATAGAAGGACAAAAAACGTTTACATGATTACCAGTTTGTCTTTCTGAGAGCCTTAAAGCACATAAAAAGTGGTAAATTATGCAGGAGTGCTCACAATAGAGAAACGTGTTAAGATGAGAAATGAGCACACTTGCACTGCTTGTTTGGTTGTTGAGTGACTTGCATAATAATGTACGATTCAGAAATCGGATTTCAGTTTTACTAACCTGACAAATTTAATCACAAGTGTAAAATGTCTGCAGTTACTTTGTTATCAGGATATAACAAAATGAACAGAAAGGTAATTAAGATCAGGAATATTTCTCTAATGGATGTAGTGATAAATATTAATATGTGTCCACACTCAGTGCAGCTCATAACAATGAAAATCCTGCTTACACTTGCCATTGGGAATTAAAGTGCCAGCCCTTTCACTTCGCTTGCAACAGAAGCCACAGCACACACAATGTGGGCAGCTTGACAAATGAAATAAACATCCACTGCGTCATGTTCCTTTCATGCCGACAGATGAGCTCCATCAAGCTCGCGGTAGAGACTTTTTTTTTCTTTCTTTCTTCTCACTGTGCTCTAATCTGTGCACAGAGCTTCCTACAGGCCAGGGGTGAGATATTGCTGTTTACCGGAGTTCTGCTTGATTACTAATAACGCCTAACCTTTTTGGAGGCCGGCAAGGCATTCATCAAAGGAAGGACTGATTAAATTCATTCAGCGGGTACACTGATGATGCGCACCATGAGTCAGGAAGCAAGGAGGACTCTGATGAAACAAAGGAGCGAGAGAAAGCCGAGGTCCACAGATGCGAAGTGGAAGAAAGGACCGACCGTAAGATGCGGTGGGAGGTAAAGTGACAAAATAAAAAGCCAGAGTTAAAAAGAAAGATGATTTGGTTGGGTCTTGAATGTTAAAAATATATTTATTCATTCACTCATTTATCTACAGTAAACACTTGGACACTGTGGACACTCCACAATAACAGATTTTTTTTTTTTCTTTTTTGTTTGTTTTTTTGTTGTTAGACATTGATTTTATTCTTCATATGGCACTCATTAAAAAATGTAAATTTTCAAAACTATTTCCAAAACTTCATTTTTTTTAACACTTCTTTCCCATAATTTTTCATGTTTATTGAACATGAAAAATGGAAATAGGGTCTAAGTTAATTTTTCAATAAATGTGTGTGTGTGTGTGTGTGCTATGTTATTTTCTACGTACATTATAGAACAGTCTTTTTTTTAAATCCTGTACTTAATTGCCTAATGCCATATGTGAAATAACACGTAGGCAATTAAGTAACAGCAACAACAGTCAGTTGTTATTTAAAAACATGAAGGTCAGCTCCATGAAGTAAGTGGCTCTCAGAAAAAAATTATATATATATATATATATATATATTGTAGCGTTTTTACGCCGGAAAGAATGCTGGAGAGACGGGTGAGCTTATTTGCTGCCCAATGCAATGGCTGGAAGTACTTTATTTAGCACACAGCAGGTATGGCATGAGCAGCACCTTCACTCAGGAGCCTACATCCAATTCAGCACTAGCTTTAACTGGAGCACATTTCACACGTCACACCCTACACACACAAACAGGGCCGAAGCCACCAACCCAAACACCTTTCCCCATCATGGTGAACACACCGACATTCCCGCAAGGCATGCTGGTCGTCAGCCGCCGCCCCGCCCACGCCACACTGCCCCCACCCGAGCTGTGACCGTCCCTGGTCACCATGACGAACTTTGCCTTGGAGGCGTGGAGGCGGTCGGCGCTGGGAACGCCGGCGTCCTTTGGCAGATGAGGGATGAACGCGAACGTAGTCCTGAGGCGGTCCGGCCTCCACAGAGTTCAATGCTTCCCCGGCGTGCGGCTGGTGAGGCGCAAGACGGTCCCGGTAGAGCAAAACTCGTGCCCGCCCTGCCAACCGCACCCGGTAGATGACATCGGAAAGCCGAGCTGGCTGTGAGTGTCCACGCCCCTTCGCCCCATAGGTGCCCCCACCCAAAAGTCTTGCAGCGGTGCCCGCGAGCGCTGGGTGGGGCCCTTCTGCCTGGCGATGAGCGGTTCACAGTTCCACAACCCGTGGGAAACAGTGGAGCCGGTTTCCACGAGCGCCCGCAGTAAGACGCCGTCCAGCCCACAGTCGATGTAAAGCCCCGCGGGGCTCCCCAATCGTCCACCCGGCGCTAGTTTAGTGGCTGCTGGTGAACGCTGTCCCTCAGGCCTGAGAACGTTGCAGCGGTAGTCCGGCGGTCCCTGGCCTCGGCGTCGTCGCGGAATCTCGGAAGCGGTGTCGAGGCCTAGCCGCGACGGGTAGCCCTGTCCCCGGCTAGGTTCACGAACCGAGCGCCACTGAGCCGCGGGCGGTCGTTCGGCTCTTCCGCCGCGATGTGCCGCCGATATGGGCTCAGCGCGCTCGGCCTCGCGCAGCGGCAGGTTGCTTTGCCGGCTAACAGCGCACGGAGCTGTATCTTGCTCCGGCGCTTGCGCAGCGCCAGCCTCCGCCCCGAGATCCAGCGCCGGGATTTTCTGCTTCCCGCTCCGCGTTGGTTGACGTGGTGTGCTCGCGCTAGCTCCGCCAGGAAAGCGCTTCTTCTGCGCGAGTAGTCGCTCCGCTACTCGGCGGCCCGCTTGGATTTTCAGAAGGTCCTCCTTTGTGCGCTCGAACCCGTTATTCTCCATCCCACTTCTGACACCAATGTAGCGTTTTTACGCCGGAAAGAATGCTGGAGAGACGGGTGAGCTTATGTGCTGCCCAATGCAATGGCTGGGAGTACTTTATTTAGCACACAGCAGGTATGGCATGAGCAGCACCTTCACTCAGGAGCCTACATCCAATTCAGCATTAGCTTTAACTGGAGCACATTTCACACGTCACACACCCCTCACACAAACAGGGCCGAAGCCACCAACCCAAACACCTTTCCCCAACATGGTGAACACACACCGACATCCCCGCAAGGCATGCTGGTCGTCAGCCGCCGCCCGGCCCACGCCACAATATATATATAGGTGGTGCTGGAAATTTGGTAATCCCTGCTGCTGAAAAACACCCCCACATCATGATGCTTCACAGTTGAAATGGTATTGGGGCAGGTGATAAGTGGTTCCTGGTTGGTCCAGACATTAGGCTTAGAATTAAGACCAAACAGTTTACATTTGGTTTCATCAGACCAGTCAATCTTGTTCCCCACAGTCTGAGAGTCCTTTTGCCCTGAGGAAACTCTTCCATCTAGATACCCTGCCATAAAGCCCAGATCGGTGGAGGGCTGCAGTGATGGTTGGCCATCTGGAACTCAGTCAGAGACATCATTGGGTTCTTGGTCACCTCTTTTACTAAGGCCCTTCTCCTCTGATTGCTCAGTTTGGCTGGGCGACCAACTCTTGGAAGAGTCCTGGTTGTGCCAAGCTTCCTCCATTTGAGAATTATAGAGGACACTGTGCTCTTGGGAACCTTTTAGTGCAGGAGAATTTTTTGTAGCCGTCCTCAGATCTGTGCCTTGCAGTAATCCTGTCTCTCTGCAAGTAGTTCCTTTGACCTCATGGTTTTTGCTCTGATACAAAATACATAAGTAAACTAAAAAAAGTGGGTCTAAATACTTTCTAAATTATGCTAAAGGCACATTTATTTAAATAAAAAATTCATACATGTATAATTTTTTTCTTGAGGCACTGGCACTATTCCCGAATGTGAGAATTTACCCGATTAAGTGTTTAATGCTTGTAAATGGAGTCTGTAATGTCTGTAAAAAATGGCCAGGCAACAATCTTTTTAATGTGGGCTGATTAAACGGAAATGAAAATGTAGATACACATAGCAAAAAAGTATAAAACACTATCATTTGCAAATTGCTGTGGTGTAGGCAGAATAAAACACTCAAGCACAGATTGTTATTGGAAAGGAATCAAATCTGGAGTGGAAAAAGTAACTCCACACTACAGAGCCATTGATTATTTTCCTTACTTGCATAATTAAACAATGTTCTAGACAGAAGAGACAGAAAGTCAGAGGAAAATGTTAGTACTTTTATAAATTTAGGGGAGTAAGCATAAATCTAATCGTGCTGAAATGCTGAAGAGTGTGTGTGTGTGTGTGCACATTTATATCGGCCATCGGCCTCACTCCCTGCAGGCTTTCCACACACTGCTACAGCTCGCTAACACACAGCGCAGGCTGAGGCTGAACACTCACACTGTGAGAAATGCATTTCCAAACTCGCCTCATCACTCACACACACAGCAGGGTACACACAATAATATTGTTCTGGACAACAGCACCACACACTCTCACACACACACACACACATGCATGCGTGCAAGCACATATATAAACACATAATGATCAATACATCATTCATACACAAGGACACAAACAAGAGCCGCTCAGAGGCTCTAATATAAACCTTGGCGTTCTTTTACAACTAGAGAATGCTGACATGTTTGGACAGTTTACATTAAGCCTGATAAGTGGACATACGTGGAAAATATACTGATTACGCTGTATTCTTTATTTGTGTTAGTTATAATCACGGAAGAATCCCATATAAAGATCTTAAGAGAGATTTCCTCCTGGTTCATAATGTAACGTCACTTCAACTGGAGATTTTGACTTGGTGTACCGATGTTCACATCAGCAAAACTAAGATTAAAATGTTCACCAGCCATGACCAAAAGTAACTAATATCTAAATAATAATTCAGCCTTCTAGTAAAAACATCTATTGAAATTGAATGCCATTTGAGTTAACGAATAAACGATAAGACGAAATGTCAGAACCGGTTAATTAGACAACATTTTTCCCTTTCTCCCATCCTTGCATGCTCATGTTAAAAGAGACCTCATTAAGAAACCCTGCATGGTGTGCACTTAAGTGAAGCGAATACATTGCCATGGTGATCATGGGCACGATGCTAAACAGGCCCCAGACCTCTCCTCTCCTATATGCTAAAGCTTCATAGTGGATAAACTTGCTACTTACTTGAGCAAAAATGTTCATAATGTTACTAATCACTGTGACATTGCCTTGTGACAAAATGTATTGTTATTATTATTATTATTATTATTATTTCTGCAAATGTCCTGAGTGGCTTGGCACTCCATCCAGGGTGTTCTCAGTTCTCAGTGCTCTGAACTCAGAGCTCGCCCTTGACCCTACACACCAAAAGCAAACAATTTTTTTTATACAGGGCAGCATGGTCGTCAGGAGAGTACAGCAGTGTCTCTATTTAACTGGTTTTTAGTCTCAGTATGAGTTATTTCTCCATCATTCAACCACTTTCCAAAATACACATCAGTATGGGAATTGAAAGATAAATTGTTCTTAGTTGTGAATAACTGTCTAAATGTTATAATATTTAAATATATATATATATATATATATATATATATATATATATATATATAATAATAGCAAAGTCAATAGATTTATCTAGTAAGAACTTTCTAATATATAATATAATATTATACTATATTATACGTTAGAAAGTTCTTACATTATATTATATTATGTACATGTTTTTTATTATAAGCTTATTTATTATGCGGACGTTCAAGTCAAACTAGGGCTTTTGATTGCAGAATATCAGAACACATATATACTATACATATATTTCTCTAAACTGTATAATCCCTTGCTACACTAATGCACTTTTCCCAGTGTTTAACTATTGCTTGGATACTATCAAGGTATTGTTTTCTTAGTATGCTGGAGCCGAGATCAGACTGCTCGCTTCACGTCTGAAATGCTGGCCATCCAAGAACTTCTTTAATGACCCAAACTTGTGGAAATCCTGATGCATCTAGGCACTACTGAAACACTGGGATTTGTGCCTCAGTGTAGCAGGAGGTTATATAGTGAAATCAAGAGTTTTTACATTTATAACTCGGTTCTCTTATTTTACACAACAAAAATTTGAATTAAAATCTTTGTCTATATTTCGATAAGGCTGTTGTAAATGTTCGGAAGCTCAGGAAATATATTATTTAGCAACATTTTAGTAAAGAAAGCTAAACATTTCTTTGCATGTTTACTAGCTGGTCTTATCTGGGATGCCAGCCATGCCTGTGGTGTGAGCTTAAGCCACACCAGATTCCTTCAGCTGGGAGAGGAAAAGCAGACTTCTCTGGATACACTACAGACCCGCACTTAAAGGCTTAGCGCGAGTTGCAGGTGAATTCCATTTAAACCCAATTGTTTGCATTTTTTTCTTGATTGCATCTAATTCTTTTAGTTTGGTCTGTCTGATAAATGTTCTCTAAATGATTGAAAATGTCAGAGTAACTAGGAGTCTTTAGAGTGTTTTTAAAGTGAACTGATTCTATCTTCGGGATGCTCAGGATATCTTGATCCGTACAATAATCTAATAATTATCTAATCGTTATGGCTTCTGAGCTTTTCTTCGCTTTGAAATAAAATCATTATTGCTTCTTTCAAAAGGCTAGCTGGAATCTTTTTAAATATAAAAAAAAAACCTGAGGAACCCACTGAAATATACTTAGACTCTTTCTTTCTTTCAAAAGTTATGTTCCTGGTCTAATGTTCCAGTGCAAAGTGGTTTTGCCCTGGTGGCACAAGGAGAACCTATACAATGCACAACATTGTTTCAGCAATATGCACAATAACGCATTTTAATGTTCTGGCTGATAGGTGTAAAACACACAGTTATCAGTGGGATTTATTTATTGTTATGCTATATGGTATCACCCGAATAAGGATGTTTTTTTTTTTTTGTTTTTTTTTTTTTCTCAGGGTTTCTTCCTCATGTTGTCTCGAAGAGGTTTTGTTGCCTCTGGCTTGCTTATTAGGAACAGGCTAATATAACAATATTTAAGTGTATACGTCTTTAAATTTTAAATACAAATTCTGAATGTACATTTCTACAGAGTTGCTTTGTGACAATGTCTGTTTAAATGTACTAAATAAAACTGAAAGGAAATAATAAGACAGGAGCCTTTCACCTTCACATTCCAATAAATTATATAATAAATTATGTAATTACATGGGGTAAGGCTTAACAATTTTCATTAGCATAAATATGAACATAGCAAAATTACATTATTAAGTTAAGCCTTTTAAGCGAAATAGACACTATGTACTTTACATGACATGGATTACATTTTCAGAATTTCAGCTGGACAGTTGACAGCTTGTCACAACCCATTGTGACAAATGCCATGAGTCAAATGCACAAAACTGGTAATGAACAGTTGGGCATGAGAACGTAGTTGCAAGTTTAATGAAGGTGGACAAAATGAACACGTTAATCAATATCAGTAATGAGAACCAGCCAAGGGTCAGGAGATATACAAACAACATTAACCCTAAGCAGGACAGAGTAAAAAAAAAATAGAAAGCTGGATGATAACCAACACAGAATTCCTGCTTCGCAATGCATGTGAGACCCGAGAGTCATTAAATACGTACTGTGAATATTGAGTCTAGGTGTGTGATTAGTAATCAGGTGAGTTGAAGCATGTGTACTAGAGATTGACGTGCTGGTCCTGTAGGCCATGCTGCATTGTGGAAACTGACTGTAATTAGGCATCTAATAAAATGGCAAACAATAACCAATGCATGTACAGTATTGAACAATAAACAGTTGGGTGTGTACACACTACATCAACTGTACACACATTTTTGGCTCTATATAATTGTTTACATTTATAACAGCTTCAAACTGCCACTAGTCCATGGTGATGCTATCTCATCCAGACAGCTGATGCACCAGCATTGTGGACCAAGGGTGATGGTGAAAAGTGGACTACTGGCTAAAGAAATAAACTCATCACACCAAAATTGGAATCTTACTTTGCCCCTGTAAAATTAACTGGTCCCCATTTTGACCAAAAAGAAACCGTCAGAGAAATTGCCAAGGAGTTATCAAAGTGCAGTATCCGAATTATGACTAATCAGATCTGAGACATCAAATCTCCAATCACGTACAGGTAATGTGATGATAACGCAGAGATGTTCTACTCTGGTGGTGAAAAATGAGAAGAAGGCATTAGATTTATAGTGGCCAGCCAGGCTGCCAGAAGCATAATGCTTTCCAATGATTGTCAGACCTCCTGGCACTGATTCTGCAAACTGGTCTGATGGTACAGGCTGGAGATTTCAATGGCCATAATGGTGATCAGAGAGATCTGGTTGAAAATAAATTTTAAGCAGATATTGTCATGGTGAGATCAATGACAACTGACTATCTTCGCTGTCCCTTTTCTCATTCAGCAACCTAATTGTGGAGAAAAGAATTCATTTCCTGGACGAAGAAAAACAAAAACAAATTACAGACTTGATACTGACATACGCTGATCCATTGTGCCTCCAAACCAGAACACAGCCTTGGATCTCAGATGTGTGTTTGGACTTGATGAAAAATCTGAAACAAGATACAAACATTAACTTTGAATTGTATAACACCAAATAAGATGACAACCAGGAGCGAAGAAAAGCTACCAAGGCGTCAACTTTCTCTCCATTATTGGCAAAGTCTTCATTCAGTACCAAACTACGAATCATTGGGAGCAATCAGTGATCATATTTTCCCAATTAAACAACTGATAAAAGAACGAATTTGATTGCAGAAAGCAGATGAACATCGTCTTTAACTGTGGCCACTTGCAAGCCTTAAGGAGGCCACTGGAAGCTCAGCATATGCCCCAGAATATCATCCAACTTCTCTGAACATTATGTGATGGCCTAACTGTACTGATTCAAAATAAATGAGCTACCCTTGGAGTTTACCTCGAGTCCGCCAAAGGGGAACCTCTCACTTACTCTTCAACACAGTGGTCTATGCCATCATGAGAGAAGTATTCAAGGGTAAGTGTGGAGTTCTGAGAAAAATTGTGACTGATTTGATGTCCACTGATGACAGTGCGATATTTTCTGATGCTGAGGCTACAGCCTTTATGCAGATCAATGCAGATAAGACCAAAGTCCTGACAACAGATGGATCACGGACCAACTTACACTTTGATGGCTTTCACATCAAGTAGGTTCAAGAATTTAAATATCTGTGGTTGCTGGCTCAAGAGATAAAGTTGCATCCACCACAACTTCTTACAGTAGATGTACTGCATAATGAGACATAAAATGTAGGTCACTCTGGATAAGGTTGTCTGCCAAATTCTGACAGTAAATGCTAAATGTAAACTTGAAGATTTGAAGAACTAGGCTCACCATTCATGAATTCAAGATTGGAAACAAAATTTGAAGTCTATTCATCCGGTCACCCACTATGGTTCGAAGAAGTACAGGAACAGTAGTTGGTCCTGGGAACTTTAAATCCAATACGCTAGAGTATGTACTATGTACTTGGTCAGCCATGATATTTAAAATGAAAAACTTTCCTCCAAATATTTTGAAGGGTTCACTTGTGCCACCAGTTGGCTGGGGTGTCTGGCCTGTAAATGCTAGTGGTTGATCCAACTTGGTGCTGGGATTGAACTTGGTTTTTCTGACACATTCCATGGATGTTTGGTTTGATTAAGATCTAGAGAATTTGAAGGATGGTTTAACAACCTTGAAGCCTTTGCCTGCTAAGCCCCAAATTACAGCAGTCTGTGATGCACTGGGTGTTTTTATACATTTACATCTGAGCAGTTAAGGGTTAAGGGCCTTGCTCAAGAGCCCAACAGTGGCAACTTGGTGCTTGTGGGGTTTGAACCTGGGATCTTCCGAACCGTAATCCAATGCCTCAACCACTGAGCTACCCCCGGCCCCTCTTTCATAAGGAGCGTTAACATTTTTTATTTTTTTTGCCAAAGACCCTAGTCCCCACAGGCATAGATGAGCCTCACATGCCAATGTTCCTTACACCAGTTTACTGGTATATAATTGATTAATGTGACTCAGTTCACCCGATGGTGGTGTTAGTGCTGTGGGTTATCAATGTATATAAATGAAAGTCATTTCAATTCCTGTACCATGGTGATGTCTGTAACTGTCGAAGGGCTAGTCCACAGTATTTACCTATACAATCCTGGGGCAAACCACTGAAATAGAAGAGCGCTGTATTGGATTAGCATGTTGATGACGTGACTGTATTAGGTTATCTGGCTGATGATGAGACATGGAGCCCATACAGCAGCTGCATGCTCTGCTGTGTGTTTAACAAACAAAAGCACAAGGTAATCAATCACGAAGCGTTGCACAAAAATTAGTTTTTTTGTTAAATTGTTTCATAAGATCCAAATCTCCAACACCTGCGCGACTCTTTTATTTCTAAATCAAACATTTGTTTCTTGCTCATGGAAGGAGTCAGAGAGATACAAAAGCTCAATAATTTGTGCAATGTTTAAAATCCGTATGGAGTGTGATGTTTATTTGAGCTGCTAACCCCAGAATGAGCAGCAGATGTACGCTCCAGTCGGCTCTCCAACACCATGTAAACATTCAGATGGATGGAGTTTATTTTACTGCCAACATGTGTTTCAGACATGCCCTTTGGTAAAGTGCAGAACTAAAACACGGGCAGAAGATTCAGCCTGCTGCACCCCACTGGCTATTATGTCACTTAAATGTGGGATTATACTAAAGCCCAGTTCATTACAGATTTCCAGAACTTAGCAAAAAGGGAAAATAACCGATAAGAAGAAATGTGGAAATGTTATCCATGTGTTTAAAAATGTAAAAAAATGCTGACAAATAATGCTGCAATAGAGGCTTTAACTGTGAAATATGATTGCAACTACATTATACTGCAGATATTTGGGAGAGGAGAATAAATAAACCGTCTATTTTTAGTTAAGAATAAACAACAGCTATCATACAATGGATCATTTCCAGTATAACACTTAAGCAGAGTTAATATTTGGGCTCATTTTACGCTCATTTTTTCCATCTGAAGAACCAGAGATGTTGAAATCTTGGTTCTTGGACTGGGCTTAATGGTCAAACACAGATTTGACAGACCTGACGTTTTAAAAACCCTAGTAATTACCAAAGTGCTCTATCTATAAAAATAGGGAAATAGATGATAAGGAAATAATGTAGTTTAATATTATTCATGTCTCTGGAAAAATGTTCACAACTAATGCTGCAATTCAACATCTTGGTTTTTACCTAGAAATACAATTGCATTTAAATTGCACCCAAAATCTTTCAGAATAAAACGACTAGTGAGTGCAAATGTGTGGACACATAATTCACCATCTACATGAAAGCAAAATTGCATGTCTGTGCATGTTTGTGCTTTTCCTCTATAAAACTGGAACAAATGTATTTTTCTTCCTTTTTGTTGAAGGTGACATTAATCACTTTCTTAGTAAAGAACTTCCATTCCACCTTGAGCACAGCTTGCCTCTTTTTATCAATATTAATGGTTCCCTTTCCATACTTAGCCAAAGCTATTTCACACTTGGTTAGCTGGGCTATGAGAAGCCTCTCTGGGGTGGTATATTTAGCACAAGCTTCCAAAATATTTTCAGGATCCCTAATCATTGTGGAAAACCTGCCATTTGAAGTAACACACTATAAAACTCCATTCCAAAAAAAAAAGTCATTTATCTTCTAGTTCTTGCTTTATGCATTTAGTTGACTAATCCATGCTGCTCCGATATTTAATATCTACTGACATCACTGGAAAAGGGAAGTGTTCACTAATGTACTCTGCTTACACTGCCTTGTTGGAGTCAGACAGCCTCGCTGGGAGTAGTAGTTCAAGGCTAAGGAATTGGAGAGATTGCTCACTAGTCAGTAATGGACATAATCCTGACCCATGCCATTTCTTTGGATTTTATACATTTAAAAATAATATAGAACCGTGTTTTACATTAGATTTTGAAAATACACCCCATAAGTTCAACATAAAGTTAAGAAGTTGTTATTTGCATGAGGAAAGCACTGTTAATCTTCAAAGATCCCAATTCAGATTATACAAATATCCCTTGTGTACCTCTAAGGTAGACAGATTTTTCTTGAGTAGAATTATTTCGAGCGGGGCTTAAAACCTTTTAAAGACAAATGAAATGGACCTTTGCATATCTATACACCAATCAGTCATAACATTATGACCACCAGCAAAATATTGAGTAGGTTCGCCCTTTGCCACCAAAAGAGTAATGACCTGTGTGTTCTGACTCATTTCTGTGAAAACAAGCATTAACCATTTCACTGATTTAAGCTACAGTGCCTTTTTGCCCCCTGCAAGACTTAGTGCCCATGCCTTTATTTTTGATTCACCAAATTTAACTTTATTGGAGAACTTTTGGTAGGTCCCAATAACTGCAGACTAGAAACATCCCAGGTTATATTGTAATGGCTAGACAGCGGGGTCAGAGCAACTCCCAAACTGCAGCTCTTGTGTGACGTTCCAGGTCTGCAGTAGTCATGACCCTCTAAAAGTGCTCCAAGGAAGGAAAACCAGTAAACTTGTGACAGGCTCATCGTTGGCCAAGACTAGGCTCATTGATGCACATGGGGACTTAGACCTACTGTAGCTCAAAATACTGAAAAGGTTAGCTGGTTTACAGACAGGTCATGACTGTTTTGGTGGAAAAATGGGGCACTTATGCAATATTAGATGGGTGGTCACAGTGTTATGGCTGATCGGCATAGTTAGATAAATAATAACAATAAAACAATTCATAATTTAAACCAAAAACATTGTTACAAATGGTAATTTTTGAACCCCTTTTTTATTGACTAACCAAAATAACTGCAGTAAGCCCCTCAGTTTTACCTCTTGCAAAGCACAGATTTTACAAAGCCTCTTACCTGCCATTTTCCCAAACCTGTATTTAGGTAACATACATTTATTCTAGTGCACTTTCTATCATGGCTCGGTAGGCTTTCACAATGCTTTTGTTTTGTTTTTTTAACAAGTAGTCAGTTAAAATCATCATGGCAGTGCAGTTTTACGTGATTCCAGCACCATATCATTCATGGCACCAGCACAAGAGGTTCAAAGTATGAAAGCGTTCTTTCACAAACTTTTAAAAGCAACAATGATGTTAACACGATGTTCATACAACACAGAAATTAGTTCAGGAGTTTATGTTCAAGGGAGTTCAGGAACTTTTTATATCTTTAAATTGTGAAAACCTGCCCTCGGAAAGGAAAGTGAAGTTTGTTTAAATAATTAAAGGTTTTTATACCATGAATAATCTATTGTGATTGGTCAAAAGGCACTGATTAATTTTCTATAACATGAAGTCTAACAGTGGTGGAGTTTTGAATCAAAGATTTATATTTAATGTCCTTGTTCTAATAGATCTAATATGTCACTTTCATTGTAATAATTCATTAACAGGGACTTGTACGGCGGATGCTCCATATAGTCTCACTCCAGTCTCGCCTTCTGGAAATTCCTCAATCATCTTGATGCTTTTTTTGCTAGGTGCTTTTGCACTAGTGAATCATTTTTTTGGCTGCTTTGGATAAAAATCCTGAAGATTTACACTTCACATTATTAATTTCTCCTCAATTCCCTCCCATGCATCATGTGCTTGAATACTGTAGTTTTGTGGGTTTTTTTATACTTTTGTAAACTTCTTCTGTAATCATGAGCACTGGCCTGTGCCCATTTTGAAAACCTCTGTAGTCTAACTAGGGACTGTGGAGGCCATTGGTGACTGTTGTATTTATTCCAATTTTTACGACTGTGGTACAACCTTTAGTCCACATACTGTACACAAACACATTTACACTACAGGCAATTATGGGAATGCCAATCAACCTGTTCATGTCTTTGGACTGTGGGAGGAAACCAGAGCACCTGGAGGAAACCCACCAAGCATGGGGAGAACATGCAAACTCCATACACACAGACCGAGGTGGGAATCGAACCCTCAACCCTGGAGGTCAAAGGCAATAGTCTCAACCCCCACAATTAGTATGGTTTATATTGAAACCATGTTGACGGTCTGTGTCGGAAGCCATGGTTGACCAGAAGTTCGGGGGTTTCTTTGGCAGACGGAAGCTTGGGTAGTGGAAGAAAACGCAGAAACGCATTATTTTGTGATGGTGGTACAGTATTCCGGTGACTGAAGGACTTTGAAGGCAGATGACATTATCAGCATTGGCCCAATCAATGTAAGGGGTGTGTAGTATTTGCCAAGGAATTGCCAGAACAATGGGTGCATAAGTATTTTGAACAGTTAGAAATGTGATGGTTTCAATGTGGTTGCCTGAGAACTGCAAAGTAATGGGGGTGGTGTGATGAGTAACCACCCCATTGGACAGTGAAAGGTTGGTGCAGGGGTGTAAATGGAATTTTGAAATCAGAGACAGTAAAGGAGAATTTAATTCTGATCAACCCCGGAGTCCACTAAGGCGTGAGTGGCGTAAGATCGATCACTATGGGTCAGGGTCACTAAAAACATGATCGCTGGGGAAGAACTAGAAACTGGGCCCCCCTGCATCCCCAAAACTACAACCTAAAACTGACCTTTTAGTGGGCAGGATCGCACGACATGGCCAGTCTGAACACAGTAGAAGCAGATGCCGTTGTCTCTGCGGTGCTGATGCTTTTTTGGCGAAATGCACGTGCGGCCTATCTGCATGGGTTCAGGGGGTGCCTCAATAGTGGCCAAGGTGGGTGGTACGAGACACGGCTACCGTTCACTTCGCCAAGTCTGTTTACCTGTTTACGGCATCAATGCGGGTTGCTAGGTCAATAAATCCCAGTAGATCTGAGGGAAGTAGTTGGTAACAGGTAAGAGGTCGATAACGGGAAATATCCAATGTCAAAGCCAAGTCAATAAAACGAAACGTGGTCGGTATCTGGCAAGCTGAGACAAGAAAAATGCTGGAATACTGGGCTATTGAGGCATGAGAAGGTAATCAGTGATTGCATACAGGTGTGTGGAGAGTGGCGATTGAGGCGGTGAAATGAAAGGAATGGTGGAGAACATGGAACGGGGGTGATCATGGCGCAGCTGTGGCTTGACATGGCATGACAGTGCTGTTATAATAAGTATCTTATTAATACCAGATTTCTATAAAGCAGACTTTAAGAAAAAACTTTCAAATTTTCTACTGTTAGGGGAACATTTATTTCATTAAACAAATTTATATAATTGAATAAATCTTGTGGAACTAATCATTATGGATTTTATGTTAGTGTGGATCTTGTATTAGATCCATTACAGCTAGAAACTTTGACCTTCTTAGATCAGTGTCCTCTGCTCCATTCCATGCTCACTCTCAACTCTTCTTCTACATTCTTTCACTTTCCCCAGATACGACATGCATTCACAATTCGACCCCCACCAGCAAATGAAACATTCAGCCTTCATGTCTGGGCCCTAACCTTGAACTGGAAAGTGGAAATAGGAAGGACACTGAGTGCATGGAGTGCACTTCTAAGCCAGTCACCAGGTTTCTCTGTCACAAGAATATAAATGGATTTTTGGCAATGGGAGACGAAAAGATTTAAATGATGATGCTAGAATTCATCATGATTAGTAGGTTTGTGTCGAATATCACCCAACCAGTTTTTAAGGAGATGGGCAAAGTCACAGCTTAGAGTAATGACACAAATAAAAATAACAAATTTGTTTAATCCATTACAACAAAATTGTGGCTTCATATTAATTTGACACAAAGCCAGATTTCAAGTATCATAAAGTCTGTCAATGGTGTGGAAATGCAAGTCAATTATGTAATTATTAGAAGGAAATGTGATGTTTAGGAAGACAAAAAGCTTTAATTGGTTTATACTTTTGAGACCACATCATCATGAAAACAGAAAGATGATAAGCAGATACTGTATAGCGACATCAAAGTCTCATATTAGTTACTGTTCCAAGATATATTTTCATTTGAGAAACTGAAGATGCGCTTGCAAACATCTTCATTATTGTAAAGTAATTGCGAAGACATTTTTTATAGACTTCCCTTTTATAGCTCCATATAAAACTACAGAATACATTGCCTTCTCCACATCTTTAAACCCTCAATAAAATGAAAGATGGCAGTCCAAATCATCGAGTCTATGCTCAAAATGAAACAGTAAATCTTGAAACAAGGACACATGTCTGAACTGAACTAATTTGTAGTTATTTAAAGCATAATAAATGTCATTTGATAAAGATTAGGGTGATCCATTTTATGTTCTTCTTTTACATTGTTATTGTTCTCTGTACTGTTGATGAGGCTGTTTTCCTGTCATACTGCAAATTATTTTCTACAACCTTCCTTCATTCATTAGTCTGATAGTCAAGAGTGTGGGATAAGCTGTGGCTCCATGAACTTCCCACCCACAATCATTTTTTATTATTAAACTACTTGACCTGACAGGAATGTTTAATGACTTTGATATCACTCTGTATCTTTTTTTTTTATTTACATATTGTTTCATTATTTTGTCTCTGAATACTTTTAGAAGCTCCATCACCATTTTATTAATTGGTAAAATCGTTCTAACCATTGGACCCTTAAACAAAGTATTTAGGTGTTGATCTGCATCCTGTTTAAGTTAACTTTAATTTGGATAGAAGCATCAGCCGAATAGGTAATGTGGAACCTTGGATTGCAAGCATAATTTGTTCCGGAAGCAGGCTCGTATATCAAAACACTTGTAAATCGAAGCGAATTAAAAAAAAATTAATACATAAAAATTATTAATGCAAAATTATAAATTAAAAATAAAACAAGTTAACCTGCAATTTAAAAAGGTAAAATAATTCACGACAAAGGATTGTATCTGTTTGTTCGCGCAGGTGTTGTGTTTTTGTGTTTGTATATGTGCGTGAAGCTAAAGTAAGACGAGAGGTGGAATGAGACCCTCCCCTCTCTCTTTTCATCCTACACAGTAACCCTTTCTTCTCTCTCATTTGAGTTTCTCACACACACACACACACACACACACACACACACACACACACACACAATGAAGGAAACACTGTTTTATTGAGAAAATAAACAAGAAATCTCTGACACTCCAGTGAGCGCACACTAACGGAATCACTGCTATAAAGTAAAAAAATAAAACAAATTAATCTGCACTTTACCTTCAAAAAGAACCGCATTTCCATTAGAGAGAAAAAGTCTGTGTGTGTGTGTGTGTGTGTGTGAAGGCGTGAGGAGGAGGGGTGTATTTGTAAAGGGGCATGGTGTCCAAGTTTTGCTCGTTTTGCGGAACACTCGCAAACCACATTACTCGCAATCCAAGGTCCCACTGTATATCAGTTTATATGTTAATTTAACAAAGCACCATCTTTTTTATGATTCCTATGAAAATTTTTCTATGATTTTACCGAGTAAATCATAGAGGAACATAAAGAGGAGCATATATTAGTAATACACATACACATTATTAAGCACATATAATAGTTCAAGCATGGTATCTCTCTGGTGTGAAGCATGAAGCAGCTGATGTCTCTTGATATTTTCAGTTATCCAGGCCATGGTTATCCCAAATGTGCTGTTCAGTGGCAACTAGACTTGCTTTGAGGTATTTGAAGTCCCATGAGAGAGGCTTCATTTGTTCTAATACTAATCAGTGTTAATATCTTACTGTTTTGTGTTGTTAATGTTGTGCCCGTTAGTGTATATTGTACTGTATGCTTGGCGAAGTTAAGTTGTTGACACACTTATTCTTACATGTGGGTTGTTGTTTCACTAATATCTGTTGTTAGAGTCAAAGTAAAAACAACTATGAATCCACATTGGAAGTGATTAAAAAACTGCATTAGATGTGGGTTGCTGTTGAGAACAGGTTGTTCCAAATTGTCTCCTCTTTCTATCTGTTCCCAGAATGTTGACAATAATGTCTGTGAAAGAGTGACACTTGCCTCTAAGATTCTGATGGACAGTTGGGTCTTGTCCTGCGGAGCTGGAACTCCTGTGTTATCTCTTGCATTTGTAAATTGAGTTTTAAAGAGTAAAGTGGGAGAAGTGTGGGGTTGAGATTTCTGTCCACTTTGACATGTACTGCATTATCCAGGATCGCCACCCCATCTATTGTAACATCTCGCATGTACAGTAACCTCATTGTTTCTGTCCACAACATGGATGTGTTTAATGAAAGCTACTACATCCTGTAGTTTGATCTTGACACAGTTGGGGCCAATGGCTAGGTGTAATTCATTGGAAAGAGCTCAGGGCACTACATTTTTACTCCTTCCATGTCGGAGCAGTGGATATGGCTTTTAGTGTGTAGTCTACTTATGGGAGTGTCATCTCCATGCCAAAGTGATGGAACAAAGTGATGTTGAGGCCAATCCTCAACATTCTTCCCTGGGGCAGGTATCATCATCGGCTTTTGGTCGCCCAGATGACCAAAGTGGCCATGCCTCTCAATTCTCATGTCTTCCCATAGACTGATGGATAAATTCATCTTTGCATATAACTGAGCATTCATGTTGCCTCTAATGGTCATTTAAAGGAATTGGCATATAGAGTAGGTATACCATGTTCTAGATGCACTCATCATGTCTACTGTGGATAAACTCCTTTTTATTCTTTATAGATCCCACAGTTTAATAGACTTTTATCTGTACAGATGACAAATTGGAGAATAATGGTGTGTACTGTGTCCACTGGGAACCCTAGATTGGAATCTTTAATTAATAAATTGGATGAATAAATTGCACAGCTTTTCTCATCAAGAGCGTGAGAAGTTCCTGAGTCTCTTTTTTCTTTTTCTACATCACTAATAAAAACTGTTGGCCGCTCGGCAGTTGGTCAGGACTACAGAGCTGTATAAATGACCCCATGTTGTGCATTAGTTGACAGTGTGCCCAGTCTCATCAGAGGGCTTTTTTTTTTTAAGGCACTACATAATTTTCCTTTAATGGTAGACAAACAATGGTCAGTGCTCTGGCACTCAGCCATGCAGGTAGTACCAGATAGCGCATAAATTTCCCACTGCCTGCAGATGTTGTTTCAACAAAAGGTCAAAGTGACTCTGAAACGACGTACTGCCTGAAATAACAATTGAATTGTTTTCCTTCTCATTTGGAGTGTATTTACCCAGCACATTAAAGTCATCAAGGCTCCTAAAAGTAAAATAAGAAGGTGTGATTGAAGCCTGAGGGTAGGCTTTATTAATGAGGTCACTCACAAGCTGTTAGCAACCAGCAGGAAGGATCAATGAAATGTTTAATGAAACATGAATCCCTGAATTAAGCAATGCTATGAGGCGAAAAAAGGATTTATTTTACAGCTGTCAAAGCAGAGTAACAAATCATTCATAGTCGATAATGTTGGCCCAGCTGTTGGAGCATGAAGCCATATCATTGTTTTGAGGTTCAAGTGTTCGGAAGAAGGTTGTTGTGTTTAATCACTATCAATGGCCAATAATGTAAGGTTTCAAAAAGACAAAACGGACACAGAAAAAAAGCATGCTGGTTCACACCGGACACCATTTCAGCACAAATTGCTTGATTGAAAATCTCTATCTGGCATTAAGCACCTGTTTCTAGATGAAAAGTCCAAGTCTATGACCAGGGTGTCATCAAAAATCTCCAATAGCATTACTTTTTTAGGTCGTAATCAAACTTACAGATGACATTGAGATGGGCTTGACTCAACATGCATCCATGGATCATCAGGTTTTACACAAACATGAGGAGGCAGGCAGTATGATTAATACTTTAGTCAACCTGTGTAATTAAACAAACAAACAAACAAACAAAAAAACTAGAAAAGAATGCACAATAAATATATTTTCACTAATACCTTTTAAGTGTTTCCCTAAAACAAATTAATTGTATAAAATGCAATTATTAAATAATAGAATATAATATGAAGTAATAAACCATAATGCACTTATTTACAATTACTAATTTATTCTTCGTTAAATATCTTTTTGTTCTAGGAACACACTTGGAAAACTAAAAGCACTAGATTATATGTTCTTATCTTTTTATTCAGCATTAACCCATGTTTTAAGTTTGCTCGGTTCGAGTGTGAAAGAATAAATGAAAATTCTTCATTGATGTTCTTAATACTTTATGCCCTGACATGTGAAGGTGGGGTAATGTGATTATATATACTGTACTGTATCTCTAACATCTCTAACATCTTTTCAGCCATTTTACAGGGTGTGTGTGTGTGTGTGATTACACTTATACATAATGCAATTTTATCTGGAATGAAACCAGTCAAAATAACCCCCGGTAATAAATATTCTATTTAAAATGACATATTGATAAAGATTGTGTTATATTTTATATGGTAAAAATGGTTGTGTTTATGCAAACCAAATAGTGTTCAAATTTAAATCTTTTTTTTATATATTTTTTTAAAGCTAAAAGGAAGTGATGTACTGTACATGTACAAATGGCAATCCTGGCCAAGGTAACTCGGAGCCTACTGCAGTCGTTCACATGAGCAATTTAGCCAGTGCTTCAAAATCATCAGATAACTTGTCAGGGAACTTGCAGAAGGGACACATCTGTCTGTGAACTGTACACACAATCATTCACAGACACCACTTGTACATTACAGGAGCTCGGCTAGGAGTTATTGTTACATCCCCCGTACAGTCCTGACCTCACTCCATGTCATTTCCACATGTTTGGGTCATTAAAGGAGTTCCTGGGAGGCCGGCGTTTCAGACGTGAAGCAGGCAGTCCGATAATGGCCCCGGTGTACTGAGAGAAATTTCTACTTTGGTGTATAATAGAAATAAAAATAAAGTGAGTTTTTACTTTCATAACCGTTATGTTTTCCTGTGTGACTTGACGACTGTGTAGATACATTTTTTAAACATGACTTTAGTAAATGATTCACAGAAAAGTGTTGCATGTTAATAGTGTTTTCCACTCTGTCCACTACACAGTCAGTAAAGAAGTAATTCGTCATGGGCTTTACCCTATTCTGCCGTAGCACCTACAGCCAGGCAATCCCCACTTATCTGAAGGAATTTATATTTCTGTTATAAGGCGAATTGGATTTTCTGTATTTCTTTATCATCAGCAAAAAAAAACAAAAAACACTTAAACACTTTTCCTCTAGGAACTAAATCAAATCGTTGCCCCTGCCTTGTGTTTCTTCATTAGCCAAAGTCAACAAAAGCTTATCAGTGTTCTGCATTCTCCCTCAATTCAGTGTTGATAACTGATTAGACTCAGGAGGCATTTGGTATTGGATGTGCATCTTGCTAACGGAAAGCTAAATTAAGTTTACCTTCAGGAGTAACACAGTGACCTTTCTTGCAGAAAAAAGCAATTGAAATGCCTCCCACAAAAAAGAGCAATTTTAACACTGGGGCACAGTTTTTTTTTTTTTTTTTTTTTTTTTACCCTCAGTGTATTAGTTTCCGGTCATGCAGAACACACACACACACTCATGCGCGCGTGCACTCAAACACACAATGTTAGACTTTGGTTTGGTTTGAATAGCAGCATTTGTATTAGTATTATAACCTCATCTCTGGGCTACAACACACACATACAGTAGACAAGTCATGTTCTCTCTCCAGACGGATGGCTGAATGTGAGACAGAACATTGTCACACTTGACAAGAAACAATCACTCGAGTTTGTATAGAGGACAGGGAGGAATTACACTTTGTGTAAGTGATTTACTTTAGTGAATGAAACTCAGTAGTTGAAAAAGCAGTTTTCATCTTAAACTAATAGCCATGCTGTGGTTATTTTATCTGTATTGCATTACATGCAAAAAACAATCTATAGGATTTGAAGTACTTGTGTGAAACAAGAGTTGTATTCAGATTGTTAATAGTACGTATTGAGGATTTAACACTGTAATTGCACACATTGATATTCGGACCGCAGCTGTCACTGCGGACATAGGAGATGAGTCCTGAATTTGAACTTAAGCTTAGGTGTGTTTTCTTAAAATACTTTAAAAAATGTTGCAAATGTACAAAAATTAACTGCTACAGAATCCCGTAATTTAATTTATAACTTTATTTTCAGAGTTACATTAAGAACACAAAGTGAAAATTACCGTAATGCTTAGCAGAGTTTTACTTTATTATGGATAAACTAACTCACATATCTTTAAGGGGTGCCATGCACCTGCAAGAAATAATTAGAAAACATTCTCTGCGTTTTGTCTTCACCCCGTTTAGACAATGCAAGCAGAGCAAGGGCCGTCGGAATTTGTCAACTCCGCCATGCAAGCTGACATCTCCTGATGGTTCGGAGATTTTCAGAAAAACTGATTATGAACAACTGCTGATCACCATACGTCTGGAAGGAGGAAAGGTAAAAAAATTAAAGGTTAAAGAAAAATATTTGTATGACAAAACAAGCTGCTTATTATATACCAACAACTTTTCAAAAAAAAAAAAAACACAAACAAGCAAACAAGAAATGTAAGATGCTGGATTTTGCGTACACAAAAGAAGCAGGTGCAAGAGTAAATTCATTTTGTAGAGCACCTCTAACTATATGGTCATCATCACAAAGCAGACAACAGTCAAAGTCCTCGGAAGGAGTGTTGGTGGTTCTGCAGGAAGCTCAGTAAACCTTAGTAGCTAATTTCCTTATAACACTGCACAATTTATTCCTAAAACTAAAGGGCCCTCAAAGTGTCACACCAAATAATTAGTTTCATTAATTACTAATCTATATTATATTCTTTTTCTAAAGAAGTTATTTGCATGTAAAAGACTTTTGCACAATACTGTATGTTGATATACAGTGTTTTCACGAGACATTTTACAAATAGGATCCAGGGACCTGTTCTTCCTAGTATATACAGTAGTGCAAGAATCCTATACGGTACATCCTTACAGTACACTATCTTACATGCAAATTGGAAGGTGGTGGTCAAAACCACTTTGAAAGGAGGTGATTTTTACACTCTCATTCTAAGTTTCTCACCTGCCTGGGTTCACATCTGTGCAAACAAGTTAAGCTTTTATTTGTCACATAAAAATTACTGCACTGTTAAACTGTTCCTTTGCATATCCCAGCTTGGGGACTGGGGTGATACAGAGCCTCTGGAGCGGACAGATTTACCGGTCTTACTCAAGGGCACGCAATAGCAGACTGATGGTGCTGGGGCTTAAACCACCTACCTTCTGATCAGTAAAACAGAACCATCACTGCCCCATCTGAATATGTGCAAACACTCACCATTGGCTCCACATCCAGTCACTGGGGCAGCAGCGTGGCAGCTTTAGTGCTACTCGCGATTCTGGACTTAAAAAAGGAGAGGTGAGTTCACCAGAAAAGACATTTTGCTTAAATCCTGTGCCTAAATCGAATATGCAGAAGGGCATGATTCTTTATGGGACTAGCTGGAAGAACAACAATTATTAGAAGCAGAAGACAACATGGCCAGAAGACTTTTTGCACAACAAGCCTTGGAGCTAATATTTCAGTAGACAGAGGCAGATAAGGAAGTGAAAGCTTGGGGCTGTAACAGAATGGAAAGATAATGTAGAATTGAACTATGAATATGACAACAAAATAAAAGATGGTCATGATTCAGAGGACAAACCCACAGACAGCCTACCACAAAAATGAACACCCAAGACTGTCAGGCACATGGTAACCTGAGCAAGGACAAGGAGAAATGTCCATCCGTTATGTCCAAGACTGGTATGATAAGATCATCTCTAATAAGTGAACCAACTTGATTTGCTTGTAATATAATACTGATGGTACCAGTGCCCATAAAGATGGCAGCGAGACATGTCTGTGACATAAAATCACAATTTTTGCTATGTATTTCATTCTCAATTGAAGAAGACACATTTTTAGATAGAGAGGTGGAAGATGTGAACAATGCAAATTTGAATGCTAACTTTAGGAACCTTATCCTAAGAGGTGTCTATAAATATACAGTATGCACCAAAAAAATACTATACTGTAACTCTCATATCTCGGATGCGCATTTTTTATTTGTCCATGGGGAGTATTTCCAAACCCACGTGTTTCAAGTAGTGAAAAGAAAGTTGTGTTGTGCATTTGTTGTTGCAAACGGGTCTCTCAATGAAGAGAAAAATGTATTCATAATTGAGTATTATTTCCGCTCATACAGTATAGAAGTAGTCGTGAAAGGTGGCAGAACAAGTCCTTCCCATACAGTACCTGTCCTATTACCCTGATCTTACGCCACCTGATGCCTTCTTGTGGGGAATGTTAAAAGAGAGTTCAACTGTCAAGGTAGGTTTAAGAATCTGCATGAACAATACGGACACTGTTTACAGCCTGGGGGTGCGTGCACACTTTCAACACTTTTACATTAAACATAATAGACAAAATAGTGTGTATGTAAGTTTATTTTAGAAGAAAAACAAGTTAATATTAGTACTTTTCATTTCTGTACTGTATATTTTGACATATACTGAATTTTCAAAAGGACATAACATAAATATAATTCATGCAAAAAATATACAGTATACTGTGTGTGTGTGTGTGTGTATATATATATATATATATATATATATATATATATATATATATATATATATACACTCAACAAAAATATAAACGCAACACCTTTGTTTCTGCTCCGATTTTTCATGAGATGGACTTAAAGATCTAAAATTCATTCCAGATACACAATATTACCATTTCTCTCAAACATTGTTCACAAATCAGTCTAAATGTGTGATAGTGAGCACTTCTGCTTTGCTGAGATAATCCATCCCACCTCACAGGTGTGCCACATCAAGATGCTGATCTGACATCATGAGTAGTGCACAGGTGTACCTTATACTGCCCACAATAAAAGGCCACCCTGGAATGTGCAGTTTTTTTGCTTTATTGGGGGTCTGGGGACTCCGGTCAGTATCTGGTGTTACCACCATTTTCCTCATGCAGTGCAACACATCTTCTTCGCATAGAGTTTATCAGATTGTCAATTGTGGCGATTTGTGAACAATGTTTGAGAGAAATGGTAATATTGTGTATCTGGAATGAATTTTAGATCTTTAAGTCCATCTCATGAAAAATCGGAGCAGAAACAAAGGTGTTGCGTTTATATTTTTGTTGAGTGTATATATATATATATATATATATATATATATATATATATATATAATCATAATTATATATAAGATAAGATTGCCCTGATGAGCAAGCCGAGGGTGGCGGTGGCAAAGAAATCAAATCCAAGCTTATTTACAATAGTTATCCCACTTTAACTGTAATATTTACAATGTGACTATGCAGACACGGAAGAACTCACAGGATGTCCTTCTATCTGTCTATGCTGACTTTCAAGCTCATTCACAGCCATGTTACACAAGACAGGACTGTCTCAACTACAGCTTACTAATAATCTTCTGTCTTAGCAGCTCAGGGATGTTCATCACTCAACACTGGGAGTCAAAATCCCCAAACACTGCAAAAATATATGCTAAATATCTATGGATTTATCTCACTGAAATTATTATAAGACTAATAAATGAATATTGATCATATATCATTTGTAATCCCAAGCTTGTAGCTGGGTATTAGAGGATCCAGTACAGATGTTTTTCAATTCTTGGTAGCTTGTGGCAAAGGACTTGGCCTAAGTTAACTTTAATCATGACTTTAGAGACTAAATTCATGCTTTATCTACTTGATCTTCTTTGGTGCTGTGTGCTGGATTTTCTACTTCACTGGTCATCATGTCCATAGGAACTGGTGGGGTAGTTGATTAGTGTTTAGGAAACACATGTGGCCAAACCAATGTAATATTTCACTTCTAAATATTTTCTTCAGCTGTCATGGTGTCAGTGCAAGTTGTTCGATTTGTTATTTTCTGAATATATTCATGGATGGATTTTGGCACAAGCATCTTATTTACTGTAAAAGGCCTCAAGTTTGTTGAGGTCTGACTTCAGAAGTATCCATGGCTCAGATCCACAGAGAGGTAGGGGCATTATAGTTGTTCAACAATGATTGATTTTTCTATTAACAGCATTTTTAGACAAGTGAATGTTCAGGTTGCTTGTCTCGTGCCCTAAGCCTCCTGGAATACCGGAATACGACCCTGTGTCCAGCGACCCTGAATACAGGATAATGCGGTATAGGAGATGAGTGAGATGAGATGAGGTCTGTGCAGCACAGCCAACAACATTCAACAAACATTGTGCTGATTTTGAGATCTTTAATGAATTGGTTTTCACCATCCTGGACTCAGTGTCTCTCCTTGAATGTCTCTCATCATTGCATCATGTATGATGTTAAACAGGTGTGGTGAAAATCACATCCCATATTGTACTCAAGTTTGAGTTGTAAAGACCTTGAAAAGTTCAACCAGGATTCTTGCACAACTACATGAGCCATTGGAATTTGCTTCCAAGGAGTGTAATGATTTTCTGAGGGAACCCTGCTACCTCCAGTACCTGCCAAAGTAAGGGGGTCAGCAAACACAGATAAACATCTAAAGTCAAGGAAAATAACAATGGTGTACTTTCCACAATTCAATTCTTCCATAAGCTAGTGAAGAGTGAATATCTGGTTATAATATTCTTGGTTTGGCCAGAATCCTGTCTGTGCTTCCCAACTGCACTATTTACAGTATTCTAGAATCCTAAGAAGGAATGATCTTTATAAACACTTTTAAAACAATGGATAGAAAGTTGATACCACACTTTGTGTCCAACCATTTCTAAGTGACTGTCTTTCTGTTTTCACTTTTAATAGTGTTGGTTGATTATCATTTACAGGAATCAGTGGTAATTCTATTGATGGTGGCTCAGGAGGTTGTTCCTTTGGTGGTTCACAACTGTACAATTCACTAAATAATTCTTCCCACCTTTTTATATTGTTGGTTGGTTGGTTTTTATCTTTCCACTCTAACATTTAAGCATGTGATCAGATAATAGTATCCATGTATACATGTGTTACATCATTTGGCTAATACAGACACTTTTGTCTTTATTTGTTGTTGGACTTTGATTGTGGTTGACCAGTTTTGCACATTTTCTTTGGACCACAACATTAAATGTAAAAAATATTTACATTTAGCAGACGCTCTTATCCAGAGCGACTTACATTTTTATCTCATTATACATCTGAGCAGTTGAGGGTTAAGGGCCTTGCTCAAGGGCCCAACAGTGGCAATTTGGTGGTTGTGGGGTCCAATGCCTTAACCACTGAGCTACTCCTGGCCCCAAATATCCAACACTGAGTTGAATGATAAATATTGGGGCACAGTACAAGATGGCATCAGATAACCATTTTTTTTGTTTCTTTACATTCTGTTACAGAAAGCACATTATACAGTACCAAAGGTACTCTTTGTTGAATGAATACATGTCATTTCCTGTCAACTATTTATTACTGTGTTACTCAAACCTGATAGCCCAAGTCAAGTGTGTTATCCTCTTGACTTTATGGTATTTGATGGTCTATCATGTCATTTTACATCAGATTATACATGATCATGGAGCTGTACAGTATATATGTGAGCATTTCTGTCAATTCTTTTTATAATTAAAGGAAATAATATCATATGGGACAGCGGGTAAAAATTAAGGTGCTGTTAGGACATAAATCCCAGTCTATACATGATTAGATCACAGCAAACATTGAATTCATTTCTGCTTTTTGATTAAATTTATATGGGGATTTATGAAGAAGCTTTACTTCTAGCTGTACAAAATTGATTTATGAGAAAAAGAGAGAAATAGAGCAAAAAAAGATCAAGTCAAAAATTAATCATGAAGGTAAAATAGAATAAAAATGTCATGCTAGAATTATACTGTATGTCCACGTGAGAAGGACATATGAAGAAAAAACTTGAATTTAAAGTGCAAATAAATAAAAACAGCAAGCAATCAAACAAATGAACAAAAAAATAAAAACCTGGAAGCATTGCTGAAACCATGCCCGGGCACCTTATCCCAAGGTTGATCAACATAGAGGAGGATCAGTGCTATGACAGCTCATTTACAGATCAATTTCTACCTGCCACTATACAGGATAAATAAGGCGATAAGGAAATCACTTCACCTAGGATTACCTTTAATTCAGACGGAAAATCCCATTTCAGTAGCGGTGAGAGAATGAAGACGTGACACGCTTTTCTCCTGGAAATGTAAGCCGTAAGTTTTCCAATTTGTTATCGGCACTGGTGCTTTAACAAAATCACATTTCCTTTCTTTTCTTCAAGCCGAACCTTTAGAATATCAGGCCAAAATAGAACTTTTTGGCCACCTGTCAGGTCAGTAGGGTGAAAAAAAAAATGTCCTGTGACTTAGAGATAAGGAATAAATGAGTACGGAAGCAGTGCTGTGATTTCACAAGGACAAGATGTGTGTTTAGCAGCAAAAATTCCCTCTGCAAATGGAGGGTTGGGGAAAAAAAACAGCTTGATGTTTACTATGTCGCTTCTGGACTGAGTGTGGTTGGGAGAGACATAGAGAGAGAGAAAGAGAGAGAGAGAGAATGTAATCATAAAGAAACCTTTCTCCTGTGGATCAGATCAAAAAAGCTCACTCACTCTGAAGTCTTAAAGGAAAAGTCCATGCTGAAAGAACACACTAAATATGTTTGTATATAAAAAAAAATTTGCGAGGTGTTATTAACAAATTTTTGGAATAACTGTGATATGTTATTACTAATTCTGTGCTAATTTGTAATATATACTGTAGTTTACAGTATATTATTCCTACAGTATATATTCCTAAGTACTATGCTTTACTACTGTATGTACTGTACAAGGGCGTTTAATAGGGAAAAAAATCAGCATCTTTAAATTTACCCCTCATAAGAGATGTATTATAGACATAGTGGAGCTATTGATGCATTTGCTGTATCCGAAGTCCCAGAATGCAATGCAGTTATAGCAGGGACATGGCACAACTAGATAGCGATCTATTAAATGACCAGCACTAATGATGGTATTAGCATGAATGTTGGAGCTTCATAAGCTGATCGTTTTAAGCACATGAAGAAATGAGTGGGACTCAAAGACTTGTACATTCATTAGGTAGACCTTTCTGGTACTTGGATTTCGTTCATATATGATCATAATAGGATCACACAGGTGCTCCACATTTGACCATCACATCCCAAAGGTGCTCTGTTGAGTTGAAATCTTGTGACTGTGGAGGCCATTTTGACACTTGGAGATGCTCTTCTGCATACCTCGATTGTAACATAATGTTATTTGAGCTTACTGTTGCCTTTCTATCAGCCCAAACCTGGCCCTTCTGGCCATTCTCCTCTGACTTCTGGCATCCACAAGCATTTTATCTTAGAGAACTGCCTCACTGGATTTTTTTTCTTTTCTTTTTAGACCATTTTCTGTAAACCCTAGAGATGGTTGTGTTTGAAAATTCCAAAAGATCAGCTGTTTCTGACTGTTTCCAGCCTATCTGGCACCAATAACCATGCCATGTTCAAAGCCACTTAAATCACCTTTTTGTCTTATTCTGATGCTCTGGAAGAAGTTCAGTAGGTTGTCTACCATGTGATTGGCCTTATGCCATGTGGTACGCTGATTAGATATTTGTGTAAATCAGCAGTTGAACAAGTATAGATTAGATTTTATTATATTCAACTTTATCTGACATTGTCAGAGTACATGTACAGAGACATTGAAATGCAGGTAGCATCTAACCAGATGTGCATAAGCGGCCTATTAACAATAAATGCGATGTGTTATACAAACAGAAGATGCATTTGGTAATAGAGTTATAGTATATATGATGATATAGTGTTGTACAGTATAACTGTGTAACATTGTGAAGTAAATGTGCTACAGTATAGTAAACAAAAGGTGCAAAAGTATGTATAATGTGTGTGTGTATAATTGTGAACAGTATTAATACACTGAAACAGTGCAAACATTGCAATTGATTAATGAAGTCACTGTTACTGTAGATACACCTGTTATAACATGATGAAAGGTCATGTGTGTTTTATTAGAGTGAATATATTAAACATACGAATATGTACGTTCAAATATGTTGATCAAAATCTAAATAAATAAACGTAATAATAATAATAATAATAATAATAATAATTTATTTTATTATTATTATTATTATTATTATTATTATTATTATTATTATTATTATTAATATTATTATTATTATTATGTTAAAGTGGCCAGGAAGTCAGTGGCTTCTGACGTTTCAGACACAATGTCCAAAGCATGGATCTGGACACAAACAAGTAACAAAGACTTGTGTAACTTCATAATTAAGATCAACACATGGGCGAGGATAATAATGGAACAGGAAATGAAAGCTCAGAACTTACTGATACAGAAATGTTCGTCAATACTTTGTGAGAACAACTACACAGAGAATACATGGTGGAAAACTAATCATGAAAACAAAAAGGGTGAATACAATCAGATACAGGACTAGAGCGCGCGCACACACACACACACACACACACACACACACACACACACACACAAAATGCACCAATCTAAACTATCACCAGGCAGTTGGTAACCAAAGTGGAATTAGACTAAGATCTTGTTAAAACATGTATCTAAACTAAAAGAAAAAAAAACAAACCCTCTGAATTTCATTATAAAATAAATCATGGACAGCATCACAAGTTAATTATAAAGATTAATATGCGAGTCCTTTAGGCTGGATTTCACTTATTCCACTCATCCGATCTAGATACTAATGAAGTAAACATTAACCTCCCACACTGAGGAAAACAGCGAGAGCAGGCAGGACAACACTTACTCAGCTCAGCTGGAAAGGTGAGCCTCTACACTGCTAATGTGGGTGGGCTATGAAAAAAAAAAAAAAAAAAAAAAAGATCCATAGACCATGAGATGATCTTAATGCCTGGCATGAACATAATGCGTTTAAGTGCTATTAACCCTGGACACAGAGAGGGAGAGTTGAGGTTACAACACACACTCGCGCACACACACATATGATAATGACCATTTCATCACTACGAAGACATTTACTCATGTAGATCATTTAAAGATTCTTCCACCGATGTGGCATTATTAATTAGGCAATAACTTTGCATAATGATGGCAGCGCTGCTTTGTGTGGGCAGCTGCTGATGTCCATAATGGCACCAATTAAAGAGGAAATTTGCCAAATGAGCTTGAATAATGAACAGACTGTGTTATTAAAGTAATTAACAGATGCAAGGTACATCATTTGACTGCGCATCTTCAGATATGTTTAACACCAAACTTATGTTACACAACCACTGATAATGCACAGGGTTGAGTCCACTCACAAACTGTTATTACAGCAATTATAGCAACGTTGCATGGCCACAACACTTCACTCTCACAATAATGCTTGTTTAAAAAAAAAAAGGGCAAATAATACCTCCCACATCCAAAGTTTGATATGCTCCACCTTACGTGGGTACTCCTTGGCACTTGGTGTTTAAATTATGGTGGTAATGTGGAGGTAATATTTAATGGCCATATCACTGGATCACCACCCCATGGTTCACCTAGGCCTGGGATGACGCTGAGCTCATGAGTGTCCTCCAAGGAGTCCAGATGTTACTTCTTGTGAATTTTTTTTTTAACTGTAGAACTTGAACACACAAATTCAGGAGGTTCTCAGCAATTTCCCAAATGACTTTCTTCAAAAGACTGCACATTCTATCCTCGGCCGTTTGAGAAAACTGGTTGATGCCACCAGTGCCTACTTTAAAATAAAGATTTGCTTTCAGTTTCCTATGAAATAAAGTGCATGTACAATTTCTTTAAATTAATTTCTATTAGAAATAAAGCTTTTATGACCAATATTTAATACCTAGTTAATTCTTCTGTACTGTATATTAGAATGGAATTACAGCAGTGAACTTCCTCTAGATGTCCACACAACAAGTACTCCGTGTCCGTACTCAAGATTGAGTCTTTGACAATCTTCAAACAACGACTCAAGACATATGTTTCTTCATACTTGGACTAATACCCACCACCAAAAAAATTTAATTAATTAATTAATTAATTATAAAAAAATCTTTTCAACACTTTTTGTAACAAGATTTGAACAGAAACTCTACGGAAGGTAAAAGTTTCCTAAAAATAATAATTACTGGCGATGACACATGGATTCGTCATTATGACCCTGAGAGTAAACGGCAGTGTATGGAACGTTTCCAACTTCAATGACAGACTAAAAAAAAAGTGCTAAAGTTAATCATTAGTGTGAAATTGATGCTTACAGTTTTCTGAGATTCTCAAGGGCCAGTATTGGAGCAATATTAGGAAAAATGTTCAACAATCAACAGTGGCCATTACAGTGAGATGTTTATTAAAGAGGACTGCTATCAAATGGGATTGTGATGTTGCATAAAATGCAAATCCACACATTTATGCCCACACTGTCTAAATGCTTCAAAAACTTCATTTTGAGATGTCAATGCATCCTCCCAATAGTCCTGATTTACATTTAGGCATTTGGCAGACGCTCTTATCCAGAGCGACTTACATTTTTATCTCATTACACATCTGAGCAGTTGAGGGTTAAGGGCCTTGCTCAAGGGCCCAACAGTGGCAACTTGGTGGTTGTGGGGTTTGAACCTGGGATCTTCCGAAACTTAGTCCCACTCACCTCTTAAAAACAGTAACTAATCACTTTTTAATGAGACAAAAAACTTTGGACATCTAGACCTTGCAATACAGTATTTGCTTACTCTTCTTAGCAGAATCGCTCAAGTTGAGTTAATGTTTCCACCATTTGTGGACTTGCAGTCTTCAAGTCATTCCACTGATTATCAATGAGGTTTAAGTCTGGACTTTGGCTAGGCCATGCAAGGACAATCAACTTTTTCTCCTTCAACCACTATGTGGGCATGTTGGAAGATAAAGCTTTTTATCATTGACAAATTCCTGTCAAAGGGCAGCAGACTTTCCTCAAGAATTTGACCCCATCTATTTTTCCTTCTAACCTGACAAGTACTCTAGTCCCTGCTTCAGAGAAACACCTCATACCAGACTATTATGACCTCCATGCTCTACTGTAGAAATGGTGTTTTGGATAGTTTGCTGTATTTGATTTTTCACCATTTGGTGTTGTGGACAAATAATAAAATTTTAGTCTCATCTGACCACCTGCGTTTTTGTAAAGCTCAATCATGACTCCATGTGGCCTTTCATGAGGAGTGGTTTTTTTATTGCAACCCTCACTTCACCTTATGTCACCATATGCACATAAAGACCAGTCTTTGTCATAAGTTCCTGAAACTACTTCAGAGTTGCTGTAGGCCTCTTGGTAGCCTATCTGACCAGTTCCCACCTTGATCTTTCATCCAGTTTGGAGCGACGTCCTGATCTAGGGAAGGTCTGTGTTGTACCAAATATCTTCCACTTCTTAATTATAGACTTCACTGTGCTTTTACACAGTATTTTGTATTGAAATTTCCGGACTTGTGCCAGTCCACAACCTTATCCCTGAGGTCTTTTGACAGTCAACCAATAGTTGATTGTTTGCTTCCGCTGCACTACCAGAGACTGCAAAGTAACAAAATATGATAATGGTAAAAGTGGTAATTCTTTTATAGACCCAATTTATAAAATTTTGTTTCAGGTTCATTATGCTATTAAAACCAGGGGTGACTGTGCTAGAAGCAATGCAATATACATTTAAACAGTGTCAGTACCTATAAAAAGTTTGGAAACACCTTATTTAACATTTATTTTTTTCTTTTTTTTAATGATGAATTTTTGGTGTGCAATGCTATGGAATCATGGTCTTCTGTTAGTGTACATGAAAAAGCCTAGTTATTTATCTATCTAGCCTAATGTTTGCTTTTATTTATAAGAGAGTTTGTGCATGGTGTCAGACTAACAAGCAAAGGGCATATGAGTAGGCAGGTAAGGCTTTTAAGAAGCAATGATAAAAGAAATGCAGGCAAGAAAAAGCAATGAAGCAACAGCAGCCCGGCAAACAAAGCAGTTAAGGAAAGAAAGACAGAGGATACAAAGCTCGGGGCTGAGATGGATTGATTTATCCATTTGATGAAAACAGTAGCTTTGACTTCACACAGTTGGTGTGTGTGTGTGTGTGTGTGTGCCCGCATGTGGGGCTGCCTGTCAGTCTGTCTGTCTGTGGATCCATTGAAAAAAAAAATGGGAGGAAAGCTACTAAACAAATTAAAGAACCTAAAAGAAAGAGACAGAGAGAACCAGATGGATAATCAATCGATCTGTTATGTCCATCTAAAGTCACAGTTTTGACAGGTTGCTCTACATTGTCTGTTCTGTAGAATGCCATGTGTTTCCGCACAATGCTTCGTGATGAATGCCTGGACGATGGCCTTGAGTGTTATTGCTTCTTTTCTGTCCCTGATACACACATTCATAGTGAGACACACACACACACACACCCTTGTTTTTATGATCTGCCTCAACAACTCCACCTGTGGCAGCAGAGCACAGTTTGTAAAGGGCCTGGGAATGGCCTGCTTCATGTGCTTGTTTGTGCTTGAAGAGAGAATTGTAAGTGCTAGCCCGTAACCCAGAAGACACAGAAGAGGACCAAAAAAAAAAGACGCTGTAATAAAACCATAATTTGGATGTTGACACTTAAATATAATTTAAGCACAAAGCAACATGCCAAATTATTCAGCGTCACTGTTCAAGTAAATTAATAAGAACATTTAGGGAGCATTTGACCGATATAAGAAAGTTAGACATTCTGCTGTTATGAGTGTTTATTACACAATGTAGTTAGTGCTTTACTTGCACACACTTACAGTTAGACAGAGGACAAGATTATGAGGTTTACGTTATGATGCAATAGGCACATGTTCTGCAGGAAAACCTTGGGTCCTGCCAATCATGTAGATGCTACGTTGATACATACCACTTATCTAAACATGGTTGTTGACCAACTTCATTAAAACAATATTTTCTGGTGGCCATGGTGCTCCCTTTCACACTGCAGAAGTGGTTCAGGAATGGTTTAAAGTACATGAACTCCAAACTCCTTGGTCCTTTATGGAGGACCCAGCTCGCCACTTACAGACATGCCAATGACATGGTGCCAAATACCACAGCCCACCTTCAGAGCTCCTGTGGAGTTCATGCCTCAGAGCGTTCAGTAACAACTGTTTTATCAGCACAAAGAGGACCTATTCAATATCAGTCAGATGGTTTAAAGGCTATAGCTGATCAGTGTATATCCTAGAGTTTCCGCAGAATCACAGTTGGTGTCACAGTGAGCCACTGAATCCTTATCAGTCGGGTAATTGGTTGTGTTTGACATGGGATTGGAAGCTTTCCGTTTCCCCTCATTTGATGGGATTAGCGTTGTAGCCTGTGGTGCATTTGCAAATATATCTTCACTTTCTTTCTTTTTTTATCTCATATTTGCTGTCTCTTTTTTCATTCCACCTCCCCCATGTGGAAGACGTCTTGCTCATTTACTGGAGCTGATGATGATAACTGTGTAATTAGGTATGACTATATCAAGCAGAATTGAAAGACAGATGAAACCATGATGTGGGTCAGAAAAACCATCAGCAGATCATCACGCATTGACCTCAGCCCCCACTCATGTCTTTTCATATTACTCTATCACAATTGTGTGGGAAAGCAATGTCAAAATCTTAATCACAACAGATCTGATGGTTATTACAGCTTGGATGAGCGTGGCATTTTGCTATAAAGAGCCAAATTCATTTAGGCAGCATGGCTGGAAAGGATAGCTTTGTTATTTTAAACAGAGGTTTAATGAAGGTAAAGTTTGGTGATGTTTTTTCTCTACCATTTACCGAACATTTTATAATACTGTTCAACAATGTATTGATAATGCAGGGACTATGTTCTTTATTTCTATTTATTCCTAATTAATTACAAAGAAGTACTAATTAATTACATTGTAACTATGTTATTAAGTATACAGCAATTATTAATTTTAAGCAGTAAGTACTGAGATTTAAATACATCCTGCAAGACTACTAGCTATCTTTGCCTTTTTTATAATCACTATATTGTAAATTAAAACACATTATTAATGACTGATTTGTTGGGAGTTTAACTTGCAGCAATTTATTACTAATTTTTATTTTGAAACATGTGGCCATTAATCAAATAGTAGTTATTAAATGTAGTAATCTTGTAGTTCACCAGCAGAAAAATAAGAAACTGTAATCACTAAATGGGAAATATCAAACGAACATATAAACATGCTTAATGAGTAATTAACAAGTAGTTCATTATTTATATAAAATAAAATAAAAAGTTTTTGTTTTACTGTACATTGGTCAGAACCCAACTTACTAACCTACAGTTGTAAACAAACACCTGCAACAATAGAAATTATTATTATTATTTTTTTAAGCTAGACTGAATATTTTCACTGCTGAAATAACAGTAATATAGTGACTTTTAAGTAAACTTGATTTTTAACCAAGCTTATTTTCCCGATTTTTCTTAGATTAGGGAACAGGGAGCGCATTTGTCAAAACTTAAACAGGCATAAGAGCATAAGATATTTAACCTTGCAAAATTATAATTTTTGGTATTAAAACTTTAGGCTGTTCAGCCATATAAAAACACACGTACTTTAACCTAAAATAATATCACTCACTACAATATTTTTAACTTTAACCTTTTAATTATTTCTACAAACTCTTTAACTATTAACACAATAAAATAAATATTAATGAAAACCTTTTTATTTTTCCAGCTTAGTTTTGCACATTTCCTTTATACTGTACTTTTACATACTATACTATGACTTGTTAAACAATATTATAAACTTTTACCCATCTACTGTACAGAATGTGTTTCATTACAGTCAGATGTAAAGCTGTAAATTCAATTCCTTTTTTTTTTTTTTCTCCATTTTCCCAACATTACTTCACATTGTATTGTAACTTTGCGTTAGTGATTGTAACCATTTTTGGGGTGATAAGAGTAACTTTAACCATCATACCACTACAACGTCGACTAATTTAATATTACAGGATACTTCATCATCTTTATTACTTACAGTATACTGTATAGGCAAAATCCATCAAATATGGTTGCCATGATTTAATAATAAATATACTAAATTTTGTGAAAAGAACATGTATAAAACACTTTTAAATCTGTCTAAGCCATGACACTCTTCAGCTACCTTGGCTCTTTCCTGCCCTCTTTTTGTCCATGCCACCTTTTCAAATGCCAGCGATTGGCATGGTTTCCTTTCTCTCCTGTTCTAGACTGGTAACAAATGTACCAATAAATTAGTCCACTGCCAAGGCTAACACAAGGTGACTGGATCCCGATTTGCTGTTCCATTCATGCCAAGGCATTCAGCCTTGATCTGCCATGAGGTTTTACCGCCAACTAAAGCTTTTTCATTTATTTTTTTATTTTTTACGAGACCATGTTTACAGCAAAAGCCCAGGGACACATTTCATTGGGATCAAGATTGGTCTCCTCTCTCTGCGTTAGTGTCAATGCCTGAAACTCTGTCAGCTCTTCTTAGGTACAAATGTGATGAGGTTGAATGGAACGGCCTGTTTCTTGAGTCATACATGCCATAGAATTTGGACTTTTAAGGAGCTAGTTATCTCCCAAGAAAGAGAAAAAAGCTTTTTCATGCCTGACCGACAAAAGTCATCAGTTGGAAGGGTGTGAAAGGGGTTGATTGACTTCCTGGCATCAATTACCCTCATAGATAAGTCTAACTCCTCTATCCAAGTGCGAGTGCCATAAAATTCATGGTTGTCAAGGAAACGGGCCAAGATCACTGAGCAGGTGCTGTCGTAAGTGTCATTGTGGATGTAGTGGCCGGGCTGTAATGAAAGCTTGTGATGCGGAGCGAGGTGCGGAATGCACAATGCATTTGGGATGCATGACACCATCTGAATGAATACTAACACTCAGTGAATTGCTGTTTACAGAGCATCCAGGACCAACAAATTAAAACCAAATCAAGACAAAATAATTGGTAACCCTGATATTTTAGGGATTATATATATATATATATATATATATATATATATATATATAGGCTGGAATTTATAAAATCTAAAACCCCCACCAGAGCAAGTCGTAGGTCTTTGGCCGTTAGAAATGTTTTTCTGGCTTACATGTTTTAAATGAAAGGTAGTCAGGTGCTTTAATTGCAGGACAATAAAAGTCCATTTGTGCAGCAGTTTTGCATGCTGGTATGCAAATGTCACGTATAAAAACACTACCCTTGTAGTTATTAATGTTGTTGGTCTTTCAGCTGCTCCCATCAAGAGGTTGCCATTGGGCCAAATGGGCTAACCATTTGATCCGCAGAGGTTTTATGCCTCTCTTGATGCAACCCTTCCATTTTATCCGTCCTTGGGACTGACACATGCATATTTTGCCCCTTGTACTATAGTAACTAATGTTGTGGTTTAAATTTTAAAATCTGCTTCTCTGATTTTATGCAAAAATAATAAAACATTGACATGCATTCTAAATCAGCACCTTAGCTTTAAATATTGTTTTAATATTTACATGGGGAACGTTGCTGATTGTTGGGTTACACAGGTACTAAATAAAATTTTCTGGGTTCCCTATTTAGACTATTAAAGTCACCTACAGTATTCATAGTTTTTGCCTCTGAGGCAGTGACGGATACATACTACAACTACTATAATAACATCGCAACACAGGTTAACAAACACATTTCATGCTAATTTACAGTATTACTGTATATTACATGCATGATATTATACTCTTAAGTTATGCACATCTTCATACTATTGTCTTTTTTATATATATATATATATATATATATATATATATATATATATATATATATATATATATATATATATAAACTGGGTATGTAACTCCCCCACCCACCCCAAGACTAAACCGTTTTATCATTGTGGTGTTTTAAACAATTTATTCAAAACAGAAGAATGAAGTTTGCCTGTTACACTATATCTTCGTATACAGTAAAGTATACATTCACAGTGTGAGGAAAGAATTGTACTTTATTCATCAACATTTTGTAGTATAATTGATTTTGGTAGTTGCTGTAGTCACTCCAATTAAATGCACACTTTTTTTTTTCTCTGCTTTAAACTTTTTATTTTCGTTTTGTTCAACCTGCTCCATGTCACCTCTGCCACTTTGGGCACTTGCCCATGTTATCCACACCTAAATCCATCCCTGCTCTGGGGTTATAAGAGTTACCTTGGGCAGAGACTTAAGAATTTAATTTTCCATATTATTATTATTATTATTATTTTAAAACATGCATTTCAGCATGATATACTGAGGCCTGGGGTTCAGTTTGCATTATCTGGACTTTACTCCAGATCTTCTTAAAGATGTTAATTTAGGTTGAGTTCAGTCAGAGCTTCCACTTCATTCTTACCACGTCATGTTTTTTTCTTGGTGCTTTCTTTTTGCACAGGGGCATTATCCCGATGGAAAAGGTCTGGGTCCTCTTTGTTCAAGTAAAAAGAAATTGTAATACTTGAAGATACAAATACATCCAATATAAATGTGTGCTCTTAGATTTGTGGCACCTTTTTGCAGGATTCTTACATATAAGTATCTTCAGGTATTGCATAATTGTAATAGTAAATGAGGAATTTCTGCATTAATACATTAATTAAAAGCAACCCTTCATCACTGCCCACACTTCTAAAATGATTGTCGATTAATCAATGACCGAGTGGAACAATGCACACTTACTCACTCACTATATACTCATATCGCTATATCCTTTATACAGTGTCGGGTGGCCTGGGGTCTACCTTAGGGGACTTAAGGAAAGTCGCTACACAAGTGCCTGTGTGTTACTATAGAAACAGTAAGGTATTAGAAAAAGCATGTGATTTGCAGCTGCAGTATTATCAGTGCGGCTAGTAAAGAAAACTTTTAAAAAACTGTCATTTTTCATGAAAATCAGAGTGAAGGTAAGATGGTGCTCTGTGTTTTCCTCTAGTACACACTCAAGCGCTTCCAGGTATGTCCTCCGCAGGTGCACGGCATGTTAAGTGCATCGGAACTCAACACAACAAAAGGATGGCAAGAGCTCAGCACTTGCGGTACATCCTGAAAGCATAAACACTCACGAATTTCCCGTGCCATTTTTCTGAGCTGGTGTTCTCTCAGGCGCGTTCTTCTCATTTAAAATTGGACCATTATGTGGTTTCAGTGCCAATTCAGCCTGCATCCTTGAGGCTGGAGTGCGTTGTTCTCTCATGAGAAAATTTAGGCCAATTTTGTCAAATGTGCCTTTGAACGTTCTCCTGTTGATGCCAGAGGTACATCGCTGTCTAGTGGTGCACAAGCAACTTTGAAAGGCAAATCTATGGCAGCTTTTCTGCTTGTCTGTCCACGTTTCTACTGCAAATGCCTGAATTTATTTTTCTTTTCTTTTTTTTTTTTAATATGTAGCCTTCTACAGAGTTTAAGACCGCAATCACACTCTCTGTTATTGCTTTGAACCAGTCCACAATTACAACATTTTTGAGTTCAAATATTCAGTGTCGGGTCATGGTTAGTTCAACATTTACCATGATGAAGACTTCAATTTTTCTCACAGTGAGTGAATGAAAGCCATCAGAGTTGGGAATTATAGCTGCAATTTTACGACTTTCTGTAATATGTTATAAGGAGCAAGGTTTTAAAGGCTAATAAAATTCCTGCAAGAAATGAAGCTGTGACTTTTATAAATGTTTTGGGGGTGGAAGGCGTTGAAATGCTTTTCTGTAATATAGAACAGCATGTTTCCATCCTTTCCTGGTATTCATTGAATGGGGATTATTTTATCCCACTTTTTTTTCCTTACTTCAAGCAAACAGTTGATGGGGTAAATATAACCATAGCAACTATGATGCTGGATAACAGGAGTTAGATGTTCTAATAACAGGTCGTAGGTGATGATGGATGTTCAAAAATACACTGCGTTCACAATCATTAAGTAAATTGTATTCCTTAGGATTAACTTTATTGGTGAACAAATAAAGTGATTTGAATAAACCTCATACCTGAATGTTTAACAATGGAAAATTATTAATAAACTATTATAAATTATATATAATATATAATAAATTATTATAAACTATTAGGTGCAGAATTTTTATGCAACTAAATGAAAAACTATTTTTTCCCATCTGCTTTATTTTATTTCTCTTGTTAGCGTATGTATAAGAAATAAAGAACTCAGTGACTCTTATAGCCACCCCTCTATTCAATAACTGCCAGGAGCCTTCAATACATGGACTCTGTCAGTTTGTTGATCTGTTGATTATCAGATTTTGCCGCAGCAGTAACCACAACCTCTCAAATTCCTCACTGTAAATCTCATGTTTAAGTGGGGCCCTCAAGGCTTAAGTCAGGTGAGGAAGGGGGTCAAGTTATTATTCTGTCATCTTTGATTCCTTTGCTGGCTAGGCAGACAATGGCTACTTGGTTGCATTTGAAGGAGCATCATTCCGCATAAAAATCATAACTTGAATGATGCAGACTTGTTCCTGTATCCCTGTTTGAAGTCAAGTTGGCTTTTATTGTCACTTCAACCATATACAGTTCAGTACACAGTGAAACGGAACACTGTTCCTCTAGGACCAAATTCAAATTCAAATTTTATTTGTCACATACAATCTTAAATCCACCACTGCTCTGGGGTTATAAGAGTTACCTTGGGCAGAGACTTAAGAATTAAATTTTCCATATTATTATTATTATTATTATTATTATTTTAAAACATGCATTTTAGCATGACATACTGAGGCCTGGGGTTCAGTCTGCATTTTCTGGACTTTACTCCAGATCTTCTTAAAGATGTTAATTTAGGTTGAGTTCAGTCGAGCTTCCACTTCAATCTTACCATATCATGTTTTTTTCTTGTTCCTTTAGGACCAAATTCAAATAAAAATTTTATTTGTCACATACACAATCATACACAGTACGATATGCAGTGAAATGCTTAGACAACTGCTAGTGACCTAAAAAAGAGGACTATGAATAGTAATAGGAAATAAATATAAAAATTTAAATATAGGGTAATAAAAACTAGGAAAGAATAAAATAAATTATAAAAACTAAAGTAAAAAAAATTAACTGTACAACAAAAATACACAATATAGAAAATATTTGAAGAATGTATGAAGAAATATAGAACGATAAGAGCAGCTAAACAGGTAGGTATATATTTATGTAATTTATGTGTGGACTGGAGTTAGAATAAATGGTAATAAAAGAATGGTAATGTCCAATGTTTGTGCAATCCACCTATTTAAAGTGACTAGTGCAGTGCAAAATATGCTTAAAGGTGATTTATTTAAAGTGACTTTTGACAGAGTGATATGATGACCACCAGGTGTAGTTGTGACCAAGGTGCTACATACAGTACATTCAACATAATTTAACAAAAACTAACTAGCTAACTATGAAACCTAATTAGCCGGCTAGCTGGGACAAGACAGATTGACATTTTAAGTTAATTTTAAGAACTATCTACGTTTTTATACAAAAGAGACAACATAAAGTGTGACAAAGTGACAATGCGACAACATGACATTACAATAGTGTGACAAAGTAACAACTTGACATTACAATACTTTGTGGTAATGAGTTGAGGTAGCGGGAGAAGAAACAGTAAATGTTCCTTGATGAATATGGTGCAAAAGAGCATTTACAGGTTGGTTTGTACAAAAGTTTAATAGTGTGAAAGTTTTTTCTAGAAATTTACAGTAGATTTGGGAGCTAAATTTACGTTCACCTTCAACCCAAAAAGGTCCAAATAGCTCATCATTAATAATAGCAGTGTATACCAGTACATGTCATGGTGCCGGGTGTCCATTAGTGATCCAGCCACGGGCACATCCATTTGGTCTATCAAGAGTCACTCTTATTTCATCTGTCCATAAAACCTTTGGAAAAATCTGTTTCCAGATATTTCTTGGCCCAATCTTTACAGATGTGAGTCTTGTTCAGCGGTGGTATTGATTTTAGTTTTCCTTACCTTGGACATTTCTCTAAGTACCAAACAACTTGTGCTTCTTGGCACTGGGTTGCACTTCTGGAATATGGTGGCACTTGAGGATAATGGGTTCCTGGTAGCATCACATTTAATCCATCTCAAGCCTTGTGCAGATAAATTGTGTCTTTTTGTCTCGACACATTTTTTTGCTACTATTTGCAACAAAACATTTGATTGTCCCATGATCACGCCTCAGCAGCTTAGCTCAGAAAGGCATTTTACAATTTTTAGACTTTTCACTGTCAGTTAAATCTCTTTTTAGCCCATTTTTTCTAAGAAGCTGCCTAATAATTCTGCACACCTTGATACTGGGAGTTAATAACTTCAGGCCATACCCTTGCTCATTACACAAAGACATATCACCTGAAAATGCTTTCAAGTTTATATAGCGTGGAGTTGGAAAATTTGCATAGAAATTACAATGAGGTCAGAATTGTACTTGCGATAATTGTGCATGCAGTGCGTATAGATATGTGGTTACTTTCTAATAGTAACAGTAGTTGGAACACTGAGCTAGTAAGGACATGCCTGTCACTTAACATTAAACAATATTACATTTAGTGTTAACTAATGTTAAGCATATGGTCATGTTCACATTACCCTTTAGAATAGGGAAGATGTGACAAAAACATGCTTGAAGTATTCGAGTCTGATGATCTACTAGGATTTTTATCCAGAACATCTTTATAGTTTACACAGATGGAAAAAAAATGGATTATGTTGGCAGAAATCACCGTGTTGATAAAAGAGATCAGAGAAGAATGACCAGACTTGAACTGACAGAAAAGCAATGCTAACTCAATAATTTACACCACTATTACAACCATATTTCAAACTGTGGTGAGCTCAAAAAATAAATAAATAAAGAGGTATCTGACATACAGATACAGTATTTCTTTTTCTTCGGGTGGGTTATGGTGGACGGTTGGGTGGGGTATTAACCCTAATATCTGCTGACCCTGCTGTATGGATATCAAGAGGAAGTTTATTCCAACACCTAAGTGCCAGAACAGATGCATGTATTCCTTAATCCCTGAGAGATCTCAGTCAAGCAATGCTGGAGGATTGGAAGGAACGTGGTGCCAGGCGGTGTGTGATTACAGCTGAGAGGAAAACGGGTGCTGGGTAATTTTTAGCTTTGTAGGCAAGCAGCAGTGTTTTTGAATTTGATGCGGGCAGCTACAGGAAGCCATGCAGGGAGCGGAGAAGTGAGGTGGGAGAACTTAGGAAGTAAATGGTGAATAGAGGCAGATCTGCCTGGAGTGAGATGCAGTAGTCCAGTCTGTACTAACAAGAGGCTGAGCATGGATCTGAGGAGCCTGTGTGGAGAGAAATGGACAAATTCTTTAGTTGTATGAAGAAGTTATCGACACTTGATTCGTTTTATTAGAAGATGATACTTTTGACTTTTACTCCACTGCATTTTAAAACAATACCTGCACTTTCACTTCACTACATTTTTGCATGCTATTGCATTTTTGCTATTGCATTTTTGCTATTGCATTTTTAGCAATAGCAAAAATGCAATGGGGGGAGGGGTTTAAGCTGATCAGTGACACCACATTATCGCCAATGCTGGAAATAAATGATGGCTGTGTGTAGCACAAATGTCTTCTGCGATTAAAGTGTATGTTGGGTAAGTAATAATATCAGACAAAAATAAGGTGAAGCAGAGTCACTGCTACAGATCCGAACTCAGCATATTCCCGAGTGATATATTCGTCTGATACAACAGCAACCTTTTCATTTTTTTTTGTTTATTTAAGAACATAATGTCATCATTTTAGCATTTTTTTCATATTACACATTGCATCTGGCAACACTATAAACAGACATTATTTGTTTCCCCCTATTTACAGTTATAAGACAACAAACTTTCTTTTGGCTGCTCCTATCAAGGGGTCACCACAGCATACCATCCAAACTTGGCACAGGTTTTACACCCGATGCCCTAACTGGGCCCAGGATCGGCACTGCACGCATTGGGTGGTTAGTAGCAACCCATCGACAGCAGGGCTCGAACCCAGCTCTTCACATTAACAACTGAGAGCCTGAGCCACCAATCATTACAGCTTTTCCGTAGCAGAAAGGCTTGCCACTGACAATTTTTCTACATTCATGAATTTGATCCTAAACTGGTCACGTTTTGAAATTGTAGGAAATCCTGGGGAGATCATCATGAAGTTTGATAGAATTTCGAAAGAAATCGCTGATGTCAAAACCATAAAATGAAGAAAAAAGATATTTTAGTGCGTATATTATTAGTAGGTTTATAGTAAAGCAGTTCTTCAAGCATTTGTAGGTGTTTCATACTCTTTGTAATCTTCCGGATCTGTCACGATTCCATCTCAGTTAGTCTTTAAGATCCCTGGCAGTTCTGCTACAAGCTGATAATGTTTTAATGATTTTGAAAAAAAAAAAAAAAAATGATGATGGTTTCATTTTAATCAGGGCATTCTATTATTAGAATGTTAAACGACTATGAAGGCCATTCTAGACAGACATTGCTTGTCACACACTGAGCAGCTAAGGACCGTCATAGCGAGCACATGAACAAAAGGACTACATTAAGTGTAATACTTCTTGTATTTTTCAAACGTATACAGTATAACTGCCTTAAATTTGCTTTGTACAATATCCACACCCTCCCTAAAAGCATCCCTCTATTTAGTACAGTCCAGCCCAAGGTTATCCCATAGAAATGCATTATTATCAGCTTTCTGTAACTTTCTATTCAGCACATCTTTGTATCAAAGACATTATGCTTTCAGGCACCACTGGACAAATAATCATATAAGACGTCATATAAGATGTCCTTGGGCAGTCTTCCATCAGGCATCCTGACAACATGACAGACAATACTGCAGTAGAAGCTGATGGCATACCATGTTTTTAAAAGTAAAATGAAGTTGGATAGCTTTCTTCAGGTACTTTTTTTTTTTTTTTTTTTTAAATGACAATGCTGTAAATGATGTTAAAATCGCTGATAAAAAAAAGTTTTACATTCATATTGCAGAGTAGATATAACAACAGGTTTGTAGACTTGTGCCTCAGCATTCAGTTTGCTGTTTTGTGATTATACTTGCTTTTTCAGTTGTCCAAAGGTAAAACATGTTTTCCTTATGCTTAAATAGACTTCCATGCACAGTGACGCTGAGGATGTTATTATGCTATAAAAGTAAATAATAATAAAATAAAAATAAAATAAATAAAAGTTTATGTCAATGGAAACACATTTACTGTCAATGGTTCATTATATATTATACCAGGAGTAGGCTGGTTCAGATTAAATGGTTTAAAATGAATGGTTAAGATGGATGCACTAGCAAAGTGATTGTATGATCAGTTAGAAGTCCTTAAAAAAGTGAGCTACTACAGTAAGTCACAACCATCTGCAAAGTGCAGCTTCAAAAGTACTATATCCCACACTGTTACCTATGATCTGAATCTCACAAGATTGAAAATACCCACATTATGTCTTTTCTTACATTGATCTGGAACAGCATTTTAGAAAACGGGCAAATAATGATACATGGAATTGCTGGAAGATCTAAATATTGGAGGCCATCAAAATTTTGGAAGAAGCTTTCACAATTTCTCTAGCAACATTGTCCAATATTTTAGTCAATAAATCAGTAAATAACAACAAAAAATAATAACAAAAAATGTTCACTGTTGATCAACACATTTGTCTTGGAGTTGCCAAAGGAAACAAACTACTGTAGCAAAAAAATATATATATTATCATTATTAATATTATCATCATCATCATTATTATTATTATCTGTAACACAGTCTGTTTTAAATCCATACTGACTTTCCTTGTCATAAGTGACTTAACATCATGATTTTTGCCGGCCACCTCCCTGAAGGTGATAGAAGAGATATCCCATGATATTTTGCGGTTAATCACAACTCTTGAAGTCTTGTGGTAGATCGGCAGCCCATAGCCCATAGCTTATATATGCTAATATGACACGACCCTGCAAATAGATCAATGTTAACATACTGTATCTGGGTGCATTGTTGTTGTTTTTTTATGGGTTTGAAGGTTCACGCTTCAAGTTTTGACATGATGGGTCACGCTCATCTTTCAAAAAAATTGATGACCTTGCTCGTGAAACTGCACTGTTTTTGTAGACTTTAAATCACAAATCAAATTCAAAATTCAAGATATAATTAATTAAAAAAAATAAAATACAGTTGCTTCTTCCAGTTCTGAGTTCATTCAGAAGGATATATAATGTGTGTGTGTGTGTGTGTGTGTGGATGATCATCTACTAGTCCATATTTAGTAAGAGAGGGTGATAGTAGAAGGATTAGTGTTGCACATTAATCACAGAAACTTGCCCTATGAGACAATGTAATGAAATTTATGACTGATGACCCTAAAGATACAGTAAGTCGAGTCATGCTCGATTGATCACCCAGACTGACGTGTGAGTACAGTGACATACCTGCCCTTCAGCCAAACCCCATGTAAAAAAGGAACAGCAATAAGCATCTTGATACTTATGAGATGTGAAGTCTCCTAAAACAGCCTGGAGAGAAACTATTCTTAGGACACTTTGTTTCCTCTGCTGCTCTTTTCCTCTGCATAGATTTAAGCATAGCCCAGGGAAGTGAGAACTGTTTAATTAGAACATGTTTACGGCATGTTATGACGATGGGAATGTGCAGTGCTTAACATCATCGCCCACACACCCTGCTGGCATACAGTGCAAAATCCCCACTGGCTCTAGAGTGGCATGGTCTCAATACTTTGAGTAAAAGAGATTTAGTTTTATTTTTAAATGCAAAACTAAACATATTAGGTTATCAATCTTTAGTTTATCAACCCATCGCATTTTCTGTCAACAACAACAACATCATGCTAATTAGAATAATAAAAAATAAATAATAGTATGCTCTCTCACTCTCTCACTCATTGTCTACAGTATATTGGTTTATTTTGTATACAGGGTCACTGGGGGCTGGAGCCTATCCCAAACCATATGAGGAAGGTTACACCATGGACAGGGTGCCAATCCAATGCAGGGCACACTATTTTCAGACTACCACTCCTGATGTTCCCCAAAAAAATAGTTTGGCCTACTTTTACATATATTATTTAAATGTACATAATTTGCCTGAATAAGTTAAATATAAACTTTTCTTTGTTTGTTCAATTTAAATATTTTACTTGAGTGGAAAGTTTGCTGTTAATTTAAACATGTTGATATATTATTCGCTCCAGAGTCAGGGTTAATTCCTGGTGTCTGTGAGTGTGTTTTCCCTGTGCTTAGTGGGTTTCCTCCGGTTGCTCCAGTTTTTTCCCCACAATCAAACAACATGCAAATTAGGCTATTTGGCATTTTAAAATTCCCCAGTGTGTGTAAATGTGTGTGCTTGTGTGTCCTACAATGGATTGGCATACTGTCCAGGGTGTACCTTGCCTTGTGCTCTGATTCCCCTTGGATAGGCTCCAGGCCTCCTGCATCCATGTACAGGATAGGCAGTATAATGAGTGAGAATAATGCAACTACACTCGAGAGATGTTCGATTGCTGTCTTTACAACAGACATGAGATACATATAGTGTGTTGCATTCGTTATGCCAATTATTTGCTACATTCATACGGGGATTCCAGACATTTATAGAATATACATGAACTACTGTATACCTATACAGCTCATATACTGTATGTACTATGATAACTACTGAAGTGAAACTGATAGAGGAGGAGTCTGATGATCCTGTAAAATAAATGTTTTGTATTTTTTTTATGTTTCTCATGGTCTTCAACAATCTTTTTTAATAATAATAATAATAATAATAATAATAATAATAATAACAACAACAATATTGTTGTTGTTGATGTTATTATTATTATTATTATTATTATTATTATTATTATTATTGATGTGTGAGTGCAACAAAATATTTTCCTTATATCAATTTACTGTCATAACCATCATATTATAGACACAAAGTTGCATATTTAAACAGCACAAATAAAATTTTTACATTGTGAAAAACTGTGGAAAATAGAGTTATACATTTAGGTAAAATTATACAAAATTTACTCCGATATAATGAAAACAAACTTAACATGAGTTATGCTTTCTGACACAACTCAAAGAATCCATGCACAAAATGTTCTGTATAACTTAGAAATAGTTCTTGCTTTAAAAAAAAAAGAATCCCTGAACTGTCAAAATAAAGATATCTCATTATGCAGTCAAACTATTCATACATACTTGAGGATCAGGAGTTAGCTTTACTCCACTACACAAGCCCGGCATTCTGTGAGGTTATTAGGTTTTCTATCACAGTGTAATTACTGTCTTCAGTGTTCATGTCATGTTCCACTGCTACTTTGCTGTTAATCTCTAAACCATGGACAAGGCCATTAACACATCGGCTCTGTGTCATAGCTAATCCACTTCTGATGAGGGATTTCATTTAGAAATATGATTTGACGGATTTGCGGATTAAAGCCAGTTTCACTGAAAAGCTGACAGGCCGGTTTGTTTAATGACCAACTTGAGCTTGTCTTTTTAAAACAGCGTGCTGAATTCACTGCTTCAATGTACAAATTTGTTCTCAAGTGGAACAAAAAACACGGAGACCACTTCACACTTTAGGACAGTCGATCTTTAAGAAATTGTCTGTTCAGCATGCTATGCAGACTGATGCGTAAGATCAGAGTTTAAAAACGAAACTTTCAGATTTTACCAAATTGAATCAAACTGGTCAAAGATTTGTTTGCAAATTCAGCATTGATTGCTAAAAATGAATTGATTGAGACCAACGGTCGCTGTTATCTTCTTACAAGCCTTGTTTTTCATCCTAACGTCACTATTTAATAAGAGGTTGACTATGACAGGATGAGATGAAAACACAGTCATAACATTTTATTATTTTTTAATAAAGCATCTAAGCTAACTGCAGGTAGGAACTAAAGTTGTAGAAGGGGAACAATAAAAGTGTTGAAAGGCATGTGGCATATGATTCGTTTGAGGAGACAATTTTTCACTTTACCACATTATACTTGATTTGCATAAAGTAAAAAAAATATATCACTGCTTGTTCCTCGCACCTCTGAGTTGTGCAGCTCTGTGGAAAAAAAGGTATGATCACATGTTGCTTTGTCGTTCGCTAGTATAAATGTACCTTAACACTTTAGAAAGCAAACTTGGAGGATAATATTAGTTTATATTTGTGCCATAAGAATTTATTCTTCTGCCTCTTCTTATTATTATTCTTATTTGTTTGAAACATATAAAATAAATTAATAAAAGTTGTGCTACTTTCAGTGTTAACAATGTGGATGAAGTTACTGGAGTCACACACATTCACACACTATGGACAATTTGGAAACAACAATTAGGCTACTCTGCATGTCTTTGGACTGGAGTGCCTGGAGGAGCACATATATGTGTATATGTGTGTGTATATATATATATATATATATATATATATATATATATATATATATATATATACATATAATTGCATAGTTTATCATGTTACAGTCTTATTTAATATTGTAAAACTGGAAAAAAAAATACGGATGTGTGGAAGCAAGCATAAAATCCCCGGCAATAAAGCTGGTGGAGACAAAAGTTAAATAATTGAGAGAATAAAGCTAGATGAAAAGATTCCAGACACTGATCATTCTTTTAACACCATAACATAATTATTCAACCACCAGCACAATTCTAAAGAACAAGTACAATATTTATTAGCCACTTGTGTTAGTACCCTAGTCCCTAAAAAAAAAAAAATAAAATACGCAAAAATTTCTCTCCTGTTCTCCCCATTCTGTATTTTTATGGATTCTATATTTTTGCGCTAAAACTAGAGATTCATTGCATAAAAACACAAAGGTTTTCTCAAAGAAACAAAGAACAGCTGCACGGTAAAGTATGCCTTTAATTTCACTTTCTATTCCGTAGTTTATTTAAAACTCACACATCTACAGAACACAGCCTTTCTCAAGCACCTGACTTGTACCTAAACTGTAATTACTGTATGTGCTTAAATAAACAATTATACTTTATATATATATATATATATATATATATATATATATATATATATATATATATATATATATATATATATATATATATAATTTGGAAACTAGACCACACCACCAAAAATGTAAAGCACACTATTGAATAGTATTTTGTGATTTCCCTTCACTGGAATTATAAGATTTATGAAGATGTGGCATGTTAAGGTTGGAGTGGAAGAGCTCAAGTGTCATGCACAGAGCCCTGACTGAACCCAATTCACTGAACACCCACTAAACACTCCAAAATCTTGTAGACACCCTTACCAAAAGAGTAGTCTCTTCTACGGAAATAAATCTGTACTGGGGTGTTCAAAAGCAAACATTTAAAAGCTGGTCTATTTAAAAAATTCAAGCGGCATTGAACACCAGGGTCATAAAGAGCAAAGGTGATTAATGTTTCATCTTAACCTTTTTTTTTTTCTCTCTCTCTCTCTTTTTTATTTTTTTATTTTAGAAATCCTAATCTAATTTTCTCTTTGAACTTGCAAAGCCTTGACCATCTGTGGCCCAGGAAACGATAGCCAGGCAGATGCAGCAGGCTTTGAAATTGCCCCCGCTGATTCTAGCACAGGAGATTAGTGCCCTTGATATGGCAAATCCCAGGGAGGATCTCAGGTGCTTTGAAATCTCACAATCTCAGACACTCACACTGTAATCCTCTTATCTGAAATGCATCAGCGAACCCTCTCCATCCTTCACGACTGAACGATGACTTTATAACTGCTGGTGGCTAATGTCTGTCTCTCCTGCAATCTGTCTTTCTGTCAGGCTGAATCTCGCTGCTTTACACTCTGATAGGATTTAATGAAAGAATGTAGATCGTTTCTTCAATTTGGCAACATTTAGTTATTGGTGTGTATATATATATATGTATATATAACATAAATAATAAAAGAAACAGGTATGGATCTTAATAATATACTGTATTGTATAAATTTTTTTTAATTTTTTCTGCATTGATGCAAAGGTTTCCATAGTTTTATTATTTATTATTATTTTTTTTAAGCTTAAACAATACTGTATCAGGGAACAGTTTAAGATTGATCTTTTTTTTTCATTATTATAATTAAATAAAACAATTCAAATACTGTACAAAATGAAGAAAAATATTAAATGGCATACATTCAAAGTGATTTCAGTTTCTTCAATAAATCCAAAACTTCTGAGAAAAAAATTAATTTGACACAAATATAGCCTTTTCCTTCCTTCCTTCCTTCCTTCCTTCCTACTTTCATTCATTCTTTCACTCACTCACTCACTCTCTTTATCTTCAGTACCCACTTTACTCTGGTCAGAGTTATAATGGTTCCAAAGCTGACCCTGTGAACACTGGGCATAATGTGGACATTCTGTATGCACTGGATGATGCTAATTTATTTATTCATTCATTTATTCATTTGTTCTTTCATCTATCCATCCATCTATCCATCATGTTGATTCTGATCAGGATAACACTATGCACTTAAAAATGCTGACCAAATAACACACATTCTTCTTCTACTATCTATTATTATTATTATTATTATTATTATTATTATTATTGGTGTTGTTTGCACAAACGTATTCAAATAGTTATGCACAATATGTATCTTCTTATTCTTTGAGCAACTGTGTGTGTTTGTGTGTGTGTGTGTGTGTGCACGTGTGGGAATGTACCACGTACCCTTGACTTGCCCCTCATGTCACTATAAACAGGATCAGTCACCTGGAACGCCTGTGTGTCAGTAGCAGAGCCAAACCATCTTTATTGAGCACTTCCCCATCCTTTATGTCCTTCCTCAATCCCCCCCCTCCTCTCTCTGTCCCTGACTCATAAATGCCCAAGCTTTCTCTGGATAATAAACAGCTTCAGCAGTGCAGCCCTGGTCTCCAGGTTATACTGCACAACTCAGGAAACCTGGCTCATGTTACCAGACTCAGCAGTCAAGTGATTGAGCCAAAGATTGAAACGTTTCCCTTGAGCGATGAAAACACATCCACTCTGCAAAGTCTAGCAAAAACTTCTCTAATGAATGCTACATTACCAAAGACAGCGGAAACACCAAAAACACAAAAGCTTAAGGTAAAAATGCAAAAATGTGCATCGAGTATGAAATTTAAAAAGGCAGTTCTACTGAGATTAATGCAACATTATTTTCACCCAACGCAACCAATGAATGAGGGCAAATAATACATTAAAGCTAAGTAACTATCTAGAGAATCCCTGAGTAATCTCTTAAATATTAGTTGTTATGGTTGGCATTTAGGTCATGACCAGTTGTTTGTTATTCAAGAAGAGAACAGAATAAACACCACTATAATTAAAAACCCGACCACATCCTCAAACCTATGCTGATACAAGCTAGCATGCATGCTAATAGCTAAGTGTTATCACAAAAGATTGATTGATTTCTTTTTTTATATGCCCTTCCTTTTTTTAAGTATAAGGCATTGTGTGTACAGTTCTGGATTAGAAATAGGGGATGTAGAAATGTGCCCTTGTTCTCTTGTTCTCACATGTCTCAGTGCCACACATTACAGGCAATTTGCGAACAACAATTAGCCTACTCTGCATGTCTTTGGACTGTGGGAGGAAACCAGAGTGCATGAAGGAAACCCACCAAGCACGGGGAGAACATGCAAACTCCACGCACACAGACCCGGGGTGGGAATCGAACCCAGACCCTGAAGGTGCAAGGCAACAGTGCTAACAACTACGTCACTGTGCCTCCTAAACTTGATAAAGAACATCAAAAGCCTGGCACTTGAAGGGACTTATTTATTCCTTTCATGTCTGACTTTTGTTACTCACCTTTAATCAGGATGGTGGGAAAAAATAAGGAAGATGGTAAAGGGAGTAAGCTAAAAGCACTTTGTACTTAATATAGTGAAACCTTGGCATACAAATGCCCCGCGCCCGGACTGAAAGTTGCGTGTACGTCCGAGAGCCGTTCAAAACTTGTTTGCATATGTGGAAAGCCAAGCAAAGTGCGTTTATATATTTTTTGCATTTTGTGCAAGAATTAGTGGAGACATAGCACTTGATAACATCATTGGGACCCATAGTGCTGTAGCAAGAAGAAAAAGGAACAGCTTTCAGTCTCTTTTTTAAAGCAGCCAAGACCAAGAGGTATCATAACTTAAGGTTAGATGAGGTTTAATGTCTATTTATTTCATATTTTACTTCTTTTGATTGTTAATGCAGATAAATGCATATAATCTAAATGGATTATTTGCACTTCCATTATTTCCTCTAGGAAAATGTGTTTCGCAATGCAAATTCGTATCCTAAGACCTTACCTCTGGAACAGATTAAATTTGTATGCCGAGGATCCGCTGTATTTTAGATTAAATCATGCTAATGTTACAGCAACTTCATATTGTGTTTGGCTTTTTCCTGATGAGAAACATTTCATACACTTTTTTTTTTTTAAATCCCACTTCTGTCTGCTTCTAAATAAATTGTTGTCCTTTAAACTTTAATAAAATGTAGGTAAAATTGTGCACCTTAGCAAAATGTATTTAGAGCTGTGTGAAAGAGCACTTTTTAAGCCGCAGCTTGCACATCTCTTTTCTATTCCACTGCTGCTAGTTTAGATCAGCGTCCTATTTGAAGGCTTGATTTCAGCTCATTATCAGTCTGGCAGGTTTCTGGCAGCATGGATAAATGTTAAGGGCCATGAGCTTCAATGCTTTGTTTGTTAGGTCCAGATTCAACAGTACAGTATAACTTAAACTTGTGTGTTTATTAATATTGTACTATGACATATTTTGCATATTATTGATTGGATGGATGAATGGATTAATGTTATTTTACAGTGTAGCAAAAAAGAAAAAAAAATTTGGTAGTATAATATTAAGCAATATTTTTATATTGCTTGTTAAATAATTCTTGGAATTTCTTGTTATACGTAGCCATCTAGCCCTTAATTCCCTGGTATGTTTTGTTTTATTTCATCTCAAGGAACAACACATGGACAAAGCAGTATCTAATGACCATTTAGTTTGATTTATAAGATATCAGAATAACAAAAATAGTTAGTTTTTGTCTTTAACCCATAGACAATCATTCATGAATCACAGTTGCCATAATCAATATTTCCCTAAAGAAAAATTCTTTAATTTTTTTTTTTTTTTTTGCTTTTAAAACATTTATATGTCTAATGATTATTAATACTTGTATTTTAAGGACAAAATAAAACATTTTAGGTAACCGGCATAAAAATAAAGCAGAAAAAGACGCAGCAAAATCATGCTTGATTAAGATGTACAAAAATAATATATAATTTTAGATGAATTTTACTCCCTCAAATGATACAAAATGAAGCTCTCAGCGCCGGGCTTCCTAGTCGCAGTCAGACTATAATTGTTAATTCATTTCTTTTAAAGCTCACTGACACTAGACAGACTTATTTGTTCAGCCTAGTGGACCTCAGACAGCATTTCTCTTCCTCTCTAAATCATTGGTCTGAAACAGCTTTGTTCGCGTGGCGACGTGTCCTTAGATGAGCCTGAATAGATCAGAAGCAAAATTGGTCATTACTCTGAAAGTAATAGAAAGAGAATAAGCACAAAATTCCTGGTATATCTATAAAACCGCCCGGACCATACTTCAACGTCATTTTTATGTTCGATTTCTTTTTCCCCTTACAGTGGAGCCAGCTCATTTGTAATGACTCCACAGCTACATTATTTCGAGGGACTTCATGAGAAAAGTAGAACGTGGCATAAAACTGTCTCTGTGGTGAGGTCATTTATATAACGCCCAAGGCATAACCTGTGTGTAGATAGAGATATGAGGGCAGGTGACAAATAGCAGACATTTAGAAGTGATGCCCTGTGTCTTCTTCATCTCCTGATCCATTATTGAGAGAGCAAAGAGACAGAGATGTTCCCTGCCAAGACAGAAGCAGCAGGCAGAGAACAAGCTAATGATGCATCGGTTCTGAGATGAGACAAGGTCGTGCCCCGAGGCCAGGTCGGTGCATGCGGAATGTGCAAGAGCTACTCACCTCCGCAGAACATCAGCAGGACGTATCAACATCACTGAGTGGGCAGAGGGCAACACACACTGCGCATCAGCATGTAGGATCTGCCAGGAAACAGCAGAGAGAAACATAAGTATGTGTCACAACCTATCGACCGTGCGCTGTGTGACGGGCACGGCCCCGGTGCGACGCTTACGGCATCACTGAAACAGGGCTAACAATATGTCTGTGCTGTGAGATGGACTCGGTCTTTTTTGCTCTGCTTGTACAATCAAAGGGCTGAATTCAAGTTGAATTTAATTAAATATGTGTAGTACACATTATGACACTATGCACAGTCTGACAGTTTAGGAGTATCAGTAAGTAGCAAGATTATATCACATCCACACATTAATAAATTTTTTTTTTTTTACTTATGTGACTCTTAAAAAACTACACCATATTACGTTGCTTAGTTAGTGGCACTGGTGGCTCAGTGGTAGGCGTTTCGCCTGCCATCGGGAAGGCCCGGGTTCGGTTTCCAGCCAGTGCCCAAACCCCAACCACTGGATGCAGTGCCAATTCCAAGCCCGAATATATTGGGGGGGGGGCGTTGCGTCAGGAAGGGTATCTGGTGTAAAACCTGTGCCAAGTTGTAGTGCAGACTGGGTATTCCAGTGTGGCGACCCCTTGCCGGGAGCAGCCGAAAGAACAACTTTGCTTAGTTAGTAGTCCCTTTTGATATAATTATTTTGTGTAAAAACATAATCAAAACGATCTGATCATAGCTGGTCTTAGTATTATGCAAATACAACATATAACATTTTTCACCGTGCCATTCGAGGAGTTCATGGTTCACTCAGTGACTCAAGCTGCCATAGGTCCTAAAAAAAAAGTCAAAATCATCACCCCATCAACCACCATGCTTGATAGTGGGTATAAGGCGTCCCTGGCCTTAATGGCCCGGTGCCATGTTTGGGGAAAAACGAAACAGCATTTCAGCAAACAACTTCACTTTGGTCTTATCTGTCCATAGGACATTGTTCCAAAAGTCTTGTTGTTTGTTCGGATGCAGTTTTACAACCCTCAGTTGTTCATGTTTTATATAATTTAGACAGAAAAGGCTTCCTCCTGGTAAACCTTCTAAACAAACCATACTGTACTTGTTCAGTCTTTTTCTGCCAAAACTTCTGCTTTTATAGCGGTCAGCTGATGATCAATTAACTTACCGTTTTAAATCAAGTGGAAGCAGTAAGTTTTTTTTTTTTTTTTTACTTCATTTTTGTTAAATAAATATTTGCATTGCCTATACACTGTATATACACAGATCTGCTGCCTTTTTTACAACTTTTGCACCATTCAAATGTCTTACTTCAGATAAGAGTCTCATACAGTAGATAGATAGATAGATAGATAGATAGATAGATAGATAGATAGATAGATAGATAGATGTTTGTGTGTGTGTGAATATAATGTGTGTGCATGCATTTCAGCCCTACAGGCAATCACTACTTTTAACGCAGCAAAGGAAAAACAGTTCATTGCACTGAAAAAAATGAGGCAAGCTGAAGATATCTGCAGTCTGGGCACAGTTGGAAATTTCTTACACCTCAAAAAAAAGGCACCCATCAGCTGTATAATTATGCATAGAGTGGGTGAAGATTGTTCCCAAAAAAATGGAGGCCTCAGGTGCAAGATGTGGCCATGGATCACATAATGTCTGAAATCCTTTTCCCACAATATTTCTAGTAATAAGTAGGGTGCCATTATTAATGCATATGGTACTCATGGTTCAGGTGTTTGGTTTCAGAACACAAGGTCGCGTTCCTTTTCAGGCTTGCAATTATCACGGGTAACATTCTTATGCTTTTACTTCGACTAAGCAGATTGCTTTCATGTCATCTTTAAAAAAAAAAACATTACATATCCTGGGATCACTTCTTATTTGATAAACCTAAGTAGTCAATTAAACACAGAAGAGTTTATGTATCAAAAAACATGACTTATGTTTTCTTTGACTCTGATTACTAAGTGGTTTTTATATATATAAAAAAAAATTACACATACTATATATATTTTTATAAGGATATTTTACTATATTTTACAGTATAATAATTTCTAAACCATGGATTTAACTAGTCAGACTAAAAGAACTACAGTACATTGTGTTTTTTTTTTTCTTTTTTAAAGAAAATAAGGAAACAGTAGAGCAGGCACTGGTGGCTTAGTGATAGGTTTCTCACCTGCCATGCAGAAACTCACGTTCAATTCACACCCAATGCCCAAACCCCAGCCAATGGATGCAGTGCCAGTACCACCCGTGTATAAAAGGAATGGCATCAGGAAGGGCATCCGGTGGAAAACACAGATAAGCACAGGCTACTCCATAATGCATATTCCAGCAAAGTAGATGCACCACATAAATAAATAAATAAATAAATAAATATATTTTAAGTGTAAGGGGGTGTTTAAGTCAAACCAGGACTTTTGATTGTGCAGAATAACAGAAGACAGAGTTATTTGAATAAAAACTCTCTTTATGACTTTACATAGTCACCTTCTACACCATGACTAGTGTACTGTAATGCACTTATCCCAGCATTTCACCAGTGCTTGGATACCATCAAGGAGTGAGGACTGGACTGCTTGCTTCATGTCTGAAACGCTGGCCTCCCAGGAACTTCTTTAAAGCTCCAAATACATGGAAATGTCTTGGAGCAAGGAAAATACTGTACCAAAGAGATGTGGCATTAACTCCCAGGCAATTTCTTGTAATGTGCAAGTGGTTCCCGCAGACAGATGCGTCTCTATTGCAAGTTGGCGTGTTATTTGTAGATTTTCAAGCATTAGGCGTTCCACTCAGAGTGCAGTGGGCTCTGAGATGAAATTATTCACAGATGTGCTGCCATCTTTAAAACCTTTGCACCATTCAAATGTTTTACTTTTAAATAAAAGTCTCATCATGGTACTGTGCTTGAAATCTTCTGTAATTGGCTATCGATTAAGTCATGGTGATCCATGAAACCAAAACCCTAACCTTTTTTACATCCCTGAAAACGAAAATAAATTTATATATTGTCAAGTTTCCTCACTATTTGTATCATTTCATAGCTGATGTTAAGAGTGGTAAAAACAGTGGAGTACCTGTTCTACACCTGATGGAGATCACACCTATTGCACCTGAAACCAGTGACAGCCTGGAGGCTTCCTACTGCTACTTCACTATGCAGTATTTATGCTAATGTTTTACATAATAATGTCACAGCTGTCTCCATACTTTTCATCTCTTCCCTCCAGTACTTTAGCTGAGAGGAATTCTTTTTTTTTTTTTTAAGAGCATCTCCCAGGAGAGATAGCTGTTATCATGTTAATTACCCATTCCTGTTGGATGTCTAAAATGGAAACCAAATCCCCCATAGACAGCAAAAAAAGCAACAACCTGAAATAATCACCATGCAAACTATCTAAATCCCTCTGCATAGTAAAGCAGCTGAACATAATTTTCTCATCAGGTAGTCAGAGATGAATAAGGAAAGAGAAAATGTGTTTTTTAGATGTCTTATCTTATGGACTCTTGTACACAAAATGTCTGAAAGCAATTTTATGAAGTGTGGATAGCTGTAGTACTGTAAGCCAGATAATGATGATAAAACTCAAGGATTAGTCAACTTACCATGCCACTACTACTGACAGATCAGCAGTGGTTTCTTGTCTTGATAATATACAGGAAATAAACGTCCACTGTATTAAATCCATTAAATCAGCATTAGGTTTTTGAAACCATTATAGTCTAGCCTTAAAGGAAATCCTCTTATCATAAAACCTTAAACTATTGCGCACACACACACACACACACATACACACACTAAAACAAGATAGGCATCACCAATTGTAAACTTTGGTAAAGACAGAAATTTTAAGTTTATAATCAGATCTAGTTTCCTATGAAAAGCAACACAGTAAACAGAACACTTACTAAATCAAGCCAGATAAAACAGAAGGTTTCTTTGTTCATCAAATATTAAAACACATTTGAATGACATATCAGACAAGATTTAGCCTAATTACTTCTGGATTTTAGAGATAATTTATTGAGAGAGTAATTTACTATGTGTATTTTTATTCCACTATATTGAAAATATATTACATTATGATGTTGTCTTGAACACTCGAATGTCCTTGTTTACACTAAATTGTACTTCTTTCGTCGTCAGTCAAATACACTCCCTGTTCGGTAATCAGAGAGTGAATCTCAAATGAGAAATAGAAAAAGTAGATGAAGTTTTGTCTTAAAACGACTTCGGTGGTTTAATTCACTTATACCACTTCAGTGCTGTTTCAGCAGTAAAAATATGAACTAACGGCTATACTCTCTTTTATTTGTCTTTTGCTGTTTAGTGTGTTATTGTCTGTACAGCACTATGGTCAACATTGTTGTTTTATTTGGTGCTTTAGGAATAAATTTGAACTTTAACCTTTAAACTAATCCCAGTAAAAATATTCAGTTTTGCTTTTCATCAACTACAATCGTTACTTATCATTTGGAGCCTACAGTATCCCAGGAGATTTAGGGGACTATGCATGGTACACCCTGGACAATGGGTGCCAATCCATATATTTACACACACACACACACACACACACACTCTCTCTAACATGCTAGTTTACACACTACAGACAAGTTTGGAATGCCAATTAGCCTAATCTGTATGTCTTTGGATTGTGGGAGAAAAACCAGAGTACCTGGAGGAAGCCCACCAAGCAGGGGGAGAACATCCAAACTCCATGAACGCTGACTCTGAGGCGGGAATAGAACTCAGATCCTGGATGTGCAAAGTGACGGTGCTAACCACCAAGCCCAGTCTGCAGATAGATAGTATCACTGTATTTTACTTCCTGCTACACTATAGGTGGTGTATGAGAAACTTGTGTGTTAATTATGTGTGCCCATGTTGCTGTAGACAATCTGCTTGAAGGTTCAATGGGTTTGCATTCAGAGTTGTACTGTATGGGTGCATTTTTAGCATAGCTCGGTTGTAACAGGTTTTTTTTTGAGCTACTGTTGCCTTTATATTAGCTCAAGACAGTCTGGCCATTCTCCTCTGACCTCTGGCATCAACAAGGCACTTTCCCCCAGAGAACTGCACTCACTGGATATTCTTTTTCTTTTTCAGACCATTCTCTGTATACCTTCGGGATGGTTGTGAGTGAAAATCCCAGTAGATCAGCAGTTTAAGAAATACTCAGACCAAGCAGTCTGACACCAACAACCACACTATGTCCAAACACACTTAAATCACCTTACTTCCCAGCAGATTGTCGTGAAGATGTCTGTATGCCTCTATGCACTGAGTTGAGTTGTTGCTCTGTGATATTTAGATATGTATCTAGATGTTTGCATTATCTATCTATCTATCTATCTATCTATCTATCTATGTCTATGGTGCCTTGCAAAATATTTACACCCCTAAAATTTTTCACATTTTGTCACATTATAACCATGAACTTAAATATATTTTATTTGGAAAAGTGTGGTGTGCCTGTGTATTCAGCCCCCTTTACTCTGATACCCCTACCTAAAATCCAGTGGAACCAATTGGCTTCAGAAGTCACCTAATTAGTAAAGAGAGTCCACCTGTGTGTAATCTAATCTCAGTATAAATACAGCTGTTCTGCAAAGCCCCCAGAGGTTTGTAAGGGAACATTAGTGAACAAACAGCATCATGAAGCCCAGGGAACACCCCAAAAGGGATAAAACTGTGAGGTATAAAGCAGGGTTAAGTTATAAAAAATATCCCAAGCTTAAACCGTCTCACAGAGCACTGTTCAGTCCATCACCTGAAAATGAAAAGAGTATGGCACAACTGCAAACCTACAGTACCAAGACATGGCCGTCCACCTACTGTAAACTGTCAGTTAGGGCAAGGAGAGCATTAATCAGAGAAGCAGCCAAGAGGCCCATGGTAACTCTGGAGGAGCTGCAGAGATCCAAAGCTCAGGTAGGACAATCTGCACCGGACAACTACAGTATTAGTCGTGCATGCCACAAATCTGGCCTTTATGAAAGAGTGGCAAGAAGGAAGCCGTTGTTGAAGGAAAGCCATAAGCAGTTTGCAATAAGCCCTGTGGTTATCTGTTATGATAACTGATTAATATAATGTAAAATAATGTCCTTAATACTTAACATTTTCCACTTTTCATTTCTATATAACATGCACCAACTTACAAAGGATTATAGATTTTTACGTTTGTCACATTACACATTACATCATATTCATCCAGGATGAAAGGTGAGGCAAGTGCTCACTCTTCGGGATCTCAATTTAAACAGTCAGCTAAAGGTAGAGAAAGGGTATAATAAATAATGTACCACTTTTGTAGGGTATAAAATATAAATATGTTGAACTGTACATTGCACCGAGTGTAGTGTGCAGATAAGTGCAGCTATAAATTATGTTAATCAAGATATTACTCTGAACATGGAGAAGTGAATATATCTATGTAAACTTTGATGAACAGACTGCACTCAACACAAGACATTTGCACCACAGTGTAAATTAGGCTATGTCTGTCTGCTGCTTTTTTAACAGTCTTATGGCTTATGAGATAAAAAAAAGTGAATCTGATAATGTAAGCAATGATGCACCAGAAGGAATCAGCATGAGCAGTTTGTAATAGCTGTAATGATTTATGAATACAGTGTTTATAGAAAAGTTGCCAAATGACTAAGAGGATTTTTCAAGGATATTTTTTCTTAAAAATCATTAAAACTTAGCAGTTTTTAGTACATATAAATTAAGGAGCTTTATTTATGAAGTCGGGTACTGTACTGTATATGGTCTCTATTTCCTTAAAAGAAAAAAAAATTACAGATGTTGGTCTTTGGTGAAGGGCCTAGCTATAGATAATGTATCAAGTGCTGTCTTATTGTACCTTCATGCTTTGATCGTCACTCCTTTGAGTGCCATCCCCTCTTATCCTTCAAATATATATATATATATATATACTGTATTAAAAACCTTCATATGTACATGAAGCATATCAAAGCTCATCTGATCTCGGCTGAATTAGTAACATCTCAATACCCTCTACCAGTGTATCCATCAGATATGTTATTGAAGCCTTATTTGTATTCCACTACCTAAAGAACGGTGCTAGTGCTTTCCTTTTATCAGAGCTCATTTGCTTGATTTTACATCCTCTTGGAAGCAGATCATATAAATATTCACAATTCACTATAGTTAGAAACATTTCTTGAACCTGACAGTTTAAAATGTCTGTGTGATGACTTAATCCATACCAGCTTGTCAATAGGAAAAACACCTTATAATATACAGTAGACTGCCCGGCAAATAACAGTCACCATTTTTGGACGGTCAAATTACTGGTCTTTATCAAGTACCAAAACCATTTGATGAGATTTTTTAATTTAGCCTAATGATATGTTAGTTTGTTTTTATTAACTCTAATAAATCACTTTTGAACTTGCATTTAGACACTTTTAAATCCTTGATATTATTATTTTTTTATTCTTTCACATACACATGTACAACCCTCATCCCATTTAAGAGACTTTATCACATTAATGTAATTTTTCTTTAGATAAGATAAAAAAAAATCTGTATAATGTGTGATTTTTTTTTTTTGCTTTCTAAATTAAGTTTTATTTACATATTGCATATTTTATTACTGTAAACTATTATTGTAAACTGTATTTCCATTTTAAAGGGTTAGGTTTAGAAATAGGTTAGGTTTAGGAGTAGGTTTAGGGGTAGGTTAAGGGTTAGGAGCTGAAGGTGAAATACAAGTTGGGTTCCAAATAGGTTAAGATTAGGTCCAGATAAAAGTTTAGTTTAGAAAAGTAAGAAGGTTAAAAGTCACTGCAGTTATAGAATTCCTTATGTTAAATATAAATTTTATTATTTATTCATTATTTAATCAGAAAAAGACAGAACAGAGAGAGGAAAAAAGAAAAGTTAACAATAATAATTAAAATTAAATCAATCAATGAGTGGATAAATAAGTGCCATAAAGTGTAAGTGCAAATTGTGTCCAAAAATCACAATAAAAGTGTCGATATCAGTGGAATTATCACTTCAACCATGCATAAATCAAAATAAAGAATCAAAACAAGAAGTAAGGAATGTTTGGAGAAGGGATGTGTAAGTGCAAAAAAACAAATTCACCTTACAATTTCAAAACTATAAGTGCTAAACAATTTCACTCTCAAACCAACCAACAATAAGTGCTTGTGCAAATGCAAAATAACTCCTCACACTAGTGAAAAAATAAAAGGAAAAAGAAACAAAGATAGAGAAAAGAAAGAAAATTATTTACATAAGTGCCTTTAAATCTAAAAGAGTGTTAAATGTAATAACAGAAATTTATATAATATATATGATAAATATACTGCATAGACAAAATCCTAAGAAGAGTATATGCAAGGAAATCCTGCTTTCCTTCTAAAACCTCCCATTCAACACAGTCACAATTCAGGATTTCAAGCCTAGTCCCGTCTCATGTTGAGACCTGCTGGATGTTCAGTTCCGCGTTCTCTTATCCAAAAAGCCTCCCTTCTCCTCCTTTGGTGCGTCTCCCAAATCAAATTGGCTTCCAACCCTGAGATTTTGAGACTGTGCAATCCAACCAGTCTAAAATGTGTGGCAAGATGTGTGTTAACTGTGGTGTTTTGAAAAGTGTAAAGGTGTTGTTTTAACCTGTATTCGATGTTGTGTTTAGTTTCTCCAACATATTGTTGGTTAGGGTTAGGGTTAGGGTTAAAGCTTAATTTACTGTAAATGCTATTGTACAGTAATTTTATTTAAGATAAAAAATGTATTTATAAATAAATGTTTTATTTATTTTATTTTTTATATAAATATATTTATTTGTTTTAAAATAGATATTTAATTGGGTTTAAAAGATTGCATTTGTAACAAAATACATTATAATATGTTCCCACCATACTGTACCTCAGAGAGGTATAATGGAATGTTATTGCAACAATATAACATTTTTTTGATCAAAGTTTTTTAATTTATTTTCAAACTTTACAGAAAAAAAAACACAACCAACCACAACAAAAGAGAACACAAAATCAAACCCTCCCACCCCTCCCCCAACACCAGACAAACACAAGCATGCCATAACAATCAGATGTCCATAAATAAAATAATAATAAGTAATCTTCACACACACTTCCTTTACGTTATCTTATTTGCGTTCATTTTCTCCAGTTTAAGACAGTGCATCACTTTCCTTATCCAGTGGCTAAATGTTGGTGGATCAGGGTCTTTCCATTTAGTCAAGATTAATCTCCTAGCCAAAAGGGAACAGAAGGCCAATATTTAAATTTCCCTTTGGTTAAAACTGGTACTTTCTGGAGGCACACCAAACAATGCAACAAATGGAGTTGGCTCTACTATCTCTCCAAATATCCCAGAAAAGGTCTCAAAAATATTGGTCCAGAACATGTAGAGTCTTGGACAAGTCCAGAACATATGCAGCAAAGTTGCAGGAGCCTGTCTGCATCTGTCACATGTGGTGTCTATATCAGTTTTAATCTTAGAGAGTCTGACTTTTGACCAATGTAGACGATGCACAATCTTAAATTGTATTACAGCATGTCTAAGGCAAATGGATGATGGAAAAATTCCCTGTATTATTTTGTGCCAGATTTCCTCTGAAATTGGTTCATCTAAATCTGTCTCCCATTTATTTCTAAGTAAGTCTAAGGGTGTTAAATCATACATATTGAGTATTTCGTAAATCCTGCGTATAGTTTGTTTTCGGACTAATTTACATTCAAATATTGTATCTAATAAAGAAAGTGGAGGGCATTATGGGAAATTATTAGAATTCAATGCCACAAAGTTCCGAAGCTGCAGGTACCTATAAAAATGTGATTTGGGAATGTCATATTTCTGCACCAACTGTTCGAAGGATGCAAAATTTCCATCAATATAGAGTTCAGACAATGAGACCAAACCCTTTCTAGCCCAAACTTTAAAGGCATCATCCATCATAGACGGAACAAACATGTAATTTTTAGCAATTGGGGCAGCCTGTGGTAACTCCTTAAGGAAAAACGATAGTCTGAATTGATTCCAGATTTTAACTGAATGTATAACAACTGGATTAGAGGTCAAACTAGAGATTGGTTGAATAAATGGTATTTTAGAACACAATAATGCTATTAGAGAAGTGGGCCTAACTGAGGCCCCCTCCAGAATTGTCCAAACAGGGGGATTAATGTCATTATTTAACCAGAACAACAGCGCTCTTATATTGGCTGCACAATAATAATACATGAAATTTGGAAGTGCCATCCCTCCTTTTGCACGAGGTCTCTGCAGTATACTTCTTTTAATTCTTGGTGTTTTTTTGTTCCAAATAAAGGTTGAGATCTGATTATTTAATTTGGAGAAGAAAGATTTTGTTAAAATAACGGAAGGCACTAAAAAATATACAAAAACTTGGGCAAAACATTCATTTTTATTGTATTAATTCTTCCACCCAATGAAAGATGGAGGTGGTCCCAACGCTCAAGATCTTGTTTCAGATTGGATAAGAGAGGTGGATAATTGGCTCCGAACAAGTCTTTATGATCATGCGTAACCCAAATCCCAAGGTATTTAAATTTTTTAGGGCTAATCTTAAAGGGAATTGAGCTTAAAGATGACAGACCGACGCCATCACCAACAGGCATTAGTTCACTTTTCTGGATATTAACTTTATAGCCAGATATTTTGCCAAACTCTGTAAGTAGAGTCACTAACTTAGGTAAGTTTGTCAGGGGTTGTGACAAGTACAATAACATGTCGTCTGCATAAAGCAACACCTTATGTTCCAATCCTGCCCGTTGAATACCATGGATATCGGCTCTTTGTCTCAAAGTTAAAGCAAGTGGTTCCATTGCGACTGCAAATAGAAGTGGAGACAGAGGGCATCCCTGCCTCGTGCCACGTTGAAGCTCAAAATAAGCAGATATGCTGTTATTAGTACGCACAGCAGCTAATGGAGATGTGTATAAAAGTTTTATCCATGATATAAGCTTACGACCAAATCCAAACCTCTCCAGAGTATTAAAAAGATAACCCCATTCCACACAGTCAAATGCCTTTTCTGCATCCAATGAGAGAACTACCTCCGCTGTGCCAGGTGGGGGGGGCCATAAAGAATATTCAAAAGTCGTCTGATGTTAAAAAAAGAATAATGATTCTTAATAAACCCCGTTTGGTCAGGTGATATGATGGAGGGCAACACCCCCTCTAAACGCCGCGCATACAATATAACATATTTTAACAAACATAAAATGGTTATATTGTAAATATAGATGTTATTAAACCTATACTGTACAATTGTTTAAAAAAATACATATTTTGTTATATTTCTGAAAAAAAAAAGTGCCCCCAAAATTAATGTCTGTGGTGTTACAACAATAAATGTTGCATGTTTATGAAAAGTGGGAAATCTAACTTCACTGAGAGTAAAGGTCATTGCAGGTGCAGGTTAATCTAAGGGGTGCGTGGTGAGTACATTCTTCCTTATTATTATTATTATTTTTAAATTTGCTAAATTTGCTAAATTTCATTAGTGTTGCACTTTATTAGTGTGTGTGTGGTGTTATGTGTTTAACTTGAAGATCTGATATATTTTATTTAAAATTTTATTAAATAAATTTTAAATATACTTATTAATAGGCTTATAGAAAAGTCTGGATTTAGGCAAATTTATCTTTTCACAAACTCTTTAGTAACTCAACAGATAATATACCAGAGATGTTCTGTTTATAATAAACCACATAGGTCACATTCTTAATTACATAATTGTACACTATTATATATTATTTTGCTTAACAAACTTCTAATTGATAAACTTTTTATTCAGTATAAAGTCTGTGGTGTTACTTCAATTTGTATCTGATGTTTCTTTCCCATTTATTCTTATGATTGAATGTTTTAAGACTGTAATGTTTCAAGAATGTAAAAAGTGGTTTTACGCTTTTAGAATAAAGACTAAAAAGCTACCACATACCATTTTTTTCTTATAAATATGTAATCATTTTTAATGTATATCCAGATTACCTTAAATAAATAAATAAATAAATAATGTTCAAAGAGGAGCCAAGTTTAACAAATCAGAGAAATGTGCAGAAGGAGGGGCCAAGTTTACCAAATGTACATATTTCTTTAAAAAAACCTAAATTTAAATGATCAATGAAACTGAATCATTAAAATACATTTATTTATTAATTATGATCTAAAGGTGCATACCCCTGCTCATTTCATTAAAGAAAATTTACTTTAAATATTGGTAACACCGTAGATACAGACAAGTGGTTGTGTCAGTGTTTAATTACATTTATATAAAAATCAAAATGCTTTTTTGCTTCTATTTTGATTGATATAGCATATTAAACTAGTTTTAAATGCTTAGAAAAACATTTTATAAATAAGAAAACATGCATTTTTACAAATTCTGCCTCACATTTGCAACACCTTAACTATTATTTTATTTTACATATTTATTTTGTTCACAGACAGTTGGAATAAGCATTTTATTGCACATCATACTGTGTATAATTGTGTGTGATTAATAAAATGTAGATTTTGGATGTGAATTTAAAATTGATGTCAGCAAATTCTTATATCCCTTTTGTCCTGATTGCTGTTAATGGTATCGTTATGGAGATGGATGTGTTGGATAGAAGTATTTTTATAGATATCACCCAAGAATTTCACATGGTGTGATTAAACTGTGCCAAATAATAAGACCTAACAGGTTATATAAAAGCACCAGAATTATGAACCGCAGTCTACAGTCACAGTCTGAGATGCTCAAAGGCCATGATTGAATTTATGCTAAACATCTTTCATCCTCTATCTTAGCCCACTAAATAATATTGAGGTTGGACTGGAAGCAATCAAATTGCTATTTCAGTCACCTTCATTATTCATGAAAGGACAGAGGTTTTGTGGGATTCTTATTAAATCACTGCTTTTCCGACCTAAACAGTCTCAGGAGAGCTGGGAACATTCACAGCAAATTAAATCTGATTTACGTCAGGAGGTCAGATTTCGACTTGCACTGTTCCACACCGTCTACATAAAGCACTTTCACGTCTTTCACACTCAAAGTGCTACTTCAGTGAGTTGAACAGAATAATATCCTCCTCCATAAACCTCTACGATACGGGTACCGTTCGTAGTGAAGGCATAGGAAGCATACTCGAGTCAAAATATTCTGAAAGATGAAAACAGAAGATTTATTTATTTTTTTAAGTTCTGAGATACAGACTGAGTTGAAAAAGAGAGAAAATGCAGATGCTTTATAGCGGTTTCAAATGCTGATTCATGTGTGGTTAACAACACTTCTACAGAAACACATTTGTTTTTGTTATTTAATAGACTTGCAGGGCATAAAGGGGCTTTAAATTTATACAGTATACTGTACATAATGACTTTTGAGTTTGTACTTTAAAAAAAGTATAAAATCATTAACACAAAAAAAGAATTTAAAACAAATGTTTGGAAAATATAACATTCAGAAACTAACACATATTTGTTTGGTTTTAATTAGGCCATCCTAATTAAGTGAGGGTAGGCCACTGTTAGAATGATCAGCTCTTTAGACGTCCCTGTCTTCGGCCAGCCTTTTACTGTCCACTCCACACCATTCTCATGGAGCATCAGTTACTGTATGTCAGTGGGTCCAGGCCGATTTTACAGACTATTATTTGGCGACAGAAATTGCTCTAAAAATCATAATCCAGCATGTGATAAACCTTCTTTCAGCTAATGCAGTTTTTGTTCTTTATGATAATAAAGACAATAATTACGTACAAAGACAATAAGTCCAAGGACCGTGTGTCGAGAAAGAGCTTTGTTATGACAATGGTGTATTTATACCCCACTCATCTTTACTACTTTCATTTTTATTATTATATATTTTTTTGTTATTGGTGGGTTATCAGTCCAAAGTAGTATACAGTTTATACCCTGTATCATGAAGGAACAGGGACATTACATTTTCTGTTTCTGTCCTGCCTAAACAGAGAGATGCTAGACTGCATGTTGATTGTGTTTGGGTCCAATAGGGTTACTTCTTTTGTATTGTAGTTGAGGAGGTGAAAAAAGCTATGAAAACCTGCAAAACTTTCTCTGCCAAAAAGGTGCACAGAGATATGTGTCACATTAGCATTTAGACAAACTCTTTAAAACTCTTCTGGAATAAAAGAAACTTATTTCTACTATAATTCAACTTGGCATGTGTAAAGCAAATGGTTAAACTTAAGAACCCCAAACCCATAGTGAAGCATGGTGTTGGGAGCATCATGTCATGCAGCTGTTTCTCTTCAAATAGTACTGATGCACTACACATCGTCAAAGGCAACATAAATGAAGCAATGTGTCTGTAAGATGATGCAAATATTAGAGAATAGTTGGGTTTTATGTACAAAACTATAACCAAAAATACCAAAGATCTCTATTACTCTATACTCTATTATCCATAAGTAAATAAATAGCCTACTCTTTGCTACTATTTGAACTTTCATATGCTACACTGCTCTAAAAAATAAAACTGTGCTGTACTCAATTTTTTTGGTGAAACATTTTACACTTAAAAATATTGAGTAAATATAAAAATATATAAAAATCATGTAAAATATACTTGAGTATATGAATTGAGTACAAGTCAGTAAAAAAAATTAAGTAGACCTGAATAACTATATTTAGTACAATGATGTACAAAATTAAGTAAATGTAATGAAAATCAGAAGTAAAAATGTGTAAAATAAATGAGTAGATATAATTGAAATGGAAGGTAGAAGATACTGAAAATTATACTATTATTTAACAAACAAATGTGCTACATTTACTAAATATTTTAACTGAATGAAAGAAACAATACACACATTACCATTTTAAACATTTATTTGCCAAATTTGACAAGACATGAAGTCTAAACTCAACCTGGTTTACTTTGCAAATGACATGTAACAAGATCATAAACAAAGAGCTGAATTTATGTTATTAGTAAACAGTCTCAGAAACAATACTCCTGCCACAAGTATTATACAGTTAACACATGGAAAGTAGACTTTTGTATTAGAATCTAATGAGTCACATTTTACATCTGAAAGATTGCACACCTTCACACTTCAGTTTCCTGCAAACTGTGGGATCCATACAAATGTGTGTGCAGACCTTCTCAGGTCTTAAAGAAGCAATGACAGTCTAAATGAAGACAGGACACTAAATATCCATGACCAACAGTACCATGCTTCACTCGGTAATGATCGAAATTCCTTTTGATGATACGACAAATGCACACAGTTTACACCGCCATCCCATAATGCTGGCACCTAAAGAAGGAACAATAGTATACAAGTAAGTACAAGTGTGACTGTTAATATAAAGTCCACCAGACTGGTAAAATAGTACTTCCGTTCAAATACATACTTTTTGGACTAATAGTCTATTTCTATCTTCGATTCAATGGTTACACATTTAATACTTCTGTAACATTTAAAAAAGTTGACATTTACATCCTGTTTTATCTCCATTCAACTTCTCTTCATTAGTGGTGTTGGTGCTGTGAAAAAGATATAGAAAATATATAACATGTTTCACACAAACACACACACAAAATCAATCAGTTTTAGGTTATTTTACGTACATAATGTTTCACTTTAATATTTTAATTTCATATTACTTTCTCCCAATTCTAATTCTGAGAGAAATGTTGTATTTTTCTCTAAATCTTTATATTTCATAGCTTTAGTTATTAGTACAGTACTTAGTACATTTATTTTATAACATCTGCTGCTGCGTGCTCAGTGTTTAATCATGTTAAAAATACTCATATACAGTAACGGATAAAACACTGCCAGAACCCGGACACTGCACCTCATTTCTGCTGTTTAAACCGGATTTGGTCCGCGTTTCCTCCTTAAAGTGTCGGTGTGACCGAGCCGACTCGCGGTTCAGTGTGTGAGGTGGACCGTTACAAATGCGTTAATTACTGTATTTGAACAGGCTAGTTTTATATCCCCGCCACAGTGGCGGTAGGCTGCGCAAAATCACCGCATTTGGCGGGAGAAATTCAAATATTGCGGCACAACCGCGGCCGGTTACACCGAGAATCCCGGAAAAAACCCGGACATGCACGCGCTGCTGCTCGGTGTTAAATCTCTCCTTTTACACCAGAGTTTAAGTGTCTGTATTAAACGCGCTTTAGCTGAGCAGTTTGGTGGTCGGAACAAACAAGCTAAATCACTATCAGTGTTGCCAACTTAGCGACTTTGTCGCTATATTTAGCGACTTTTCAAATCCCTCTAGCGACATTTTTTTTAAAAAGCGACTAGCGACAAATCTGGCGACTTTTTCTTGTGTTACTGGAGACTTTTGGAGACTCTGATGTGTCTGTACTGACTCTTCTCAACTTGCCACAGCAGCTGCCGCCGCCGGCCCCTCGCCCGTCCCAAAGCACTCACAGACCCCCCCCCAGCTGCAGTTACTGCAGGAGATGCTCACTCCTACGAGTCTTGACTGCAAATGAATTGCCCATCCGCAAATCCGCATTTTTTTTTTTTTAAGCGCCTAGTGACAAATCTAGCAACTTTTGGACAAACCTTAGCAAGTTTCCAAATGTCGCCAATACTGTCCTGTAAGCACGAGGTCTTGCTTTCCCGGTACAGTTACTCATCTCCCTGTGTCTGCCCTGATCGGTGTTGCAACGGACCTATCACTTACCTGCTTCTCTTTTGCTTGAAATAAAACTATTTAATTTGACCATTTTCTTTTTTTTCTTATTTATTTATTTTTTTCTTTCGATGCACTTATATTACTCACTGTTACAAAGCTTAAGTTCATAATTATATTGGACACATGAGGAAAGATTAGGGAAAACACGCAAAATGCAAATACGACGTAATTACGTCATCAATATGCAAATATACGCATGACGTCATCTAGCGACATTTGGCGACTTTTCGAGCAGACTTTAGCTACTTTCCGTTGAAAATAGTTGGCAACACTGATCACTATGAACCCCAGGACTGGCCTGTTGCTAGCTATCGTTAGCTCTGGAGCTCGGCTGTGACAGGATTCAGAACAGTAACTCACACCCTATAAAGTTGTGTGTGCAGGCAGACAGAGTCATTATTACAGTAACTTGTGTTAGCTGTTTACTCACCAGGATTTATAAGGAATGTTCCAGAATGTTCCAGGTGCTTCATGTCCATTCTCACATCCTCACAGCCCTTCTTGTCTCTGATGTTACACCAGATTTCCCATGAGCACTTGCACAGGGCAATTTACTCAATTATTTAAGTTTTTGTTGTTAAAAATAAAGAATATTGAGTTGGAATGAGTGATTATTGTAGTTCTTGAAACTAATCAGTACAATTACTCCATTAACAGATATTTTGATTTAAATGTATCAAAAAATATTAAGTGCATGTTAAAAATATAATTAAGTTAGTCAAATGCTGATTTTTACTAGTGAAGTAAACTTAAATTATAGTGTAAATTTGTTTAAATTATAGTGTAGATTTTATTAAGGTAACATAACTTTTTTATAACTGTGAAATTTACAAGGCCACAGAATCATTTTTTAGAGTGTGAGGACCTGTATAGATCAATGATAATATCTATCTATCCATCCATCCATCCATCTATCTATCCATCTTTCTATCTATCTAATGTTTTATTTGAATACATTGTAAATATCCTGTTATAAGTTTGTGAGCAAAACCGCATGGGAAGAACAGCAGTGAGACTGACATGAAATCATTTATATAAGTTTACTGAATTATGTCTCTATAAATGCACACTGTCCTGACCATATCCACAAGGGAAACAATATTTCTGTATCTCTGGCTGTCTCTCGGGCACTTAGACTGCCAGAATATTTTCTTGTACTGATTGGACAAAAGTAGGGGAATGTGCTGATGCATCCATATACAGCCACTTTATTCCTTACAGTCCTGATTGATGGACTTATACCCCCATAAACCTCCTGAGACCAAACCGGCTGCCAATTACCTTCCTCAATAATGTACACTCGCTGTCCACAACATGGCAAACCACCCACTATTCACCCCTGAGTCTCAGGCCAGGATGTTATTAGAGAAAGTAGCAGCAGACTCAATATTGAGATACAGAAAGCACTGCATTTTCTCCACCTGTCTGTTTGATGACATTCACCAAAATCACCAACAATGCCCTTGTGCACTTTTGCAGAACTTTTTGTAGCCTTGCTAAAAGTGCACTGGATTGAAAAAAAAAAGGATGTATTAATATACAGTACTATAGTAAAGACTATACTTTATTATAGTAGTATAGACTATACTATACTTTACTGCAGTAAATACTAGTATATGTTACTATAATGAATATCACATATACTATAGAAAGCTATACATTTTTTTTCTATGAATATCTTAATACTATTAAAGTTCTATTGAAATTACTACAAATTTAATGATAATTTTTTTAAAGGCACCTTACCTTTACAAACCAGGGCCCGGTTTCCCAAAGGTTCTTATCTCTAAGTAGTTCTTAAGTTGTACCTTAACCTCTCTCTTAACGTTATGGCGCAATTCCCGTAACATTCGTACTTTAAGTACACTACCTTTTAAAAGTTTGAGGTCACTTTCTAACTTCATGATGGTTCCTGATTTTTATTTCTTTCTACATTGTAAAGGAATGCTGAGGGCGTCCAAAAAATGCATTAATCTCCTTTGAACAGTTGATATTGAGATGTTCCTCTAATCTGAGGTGCTGTTAATTGGTCATTTTACAGGCTGATAACTCTAAATTAACTTCTCGTCTGAGGCAGAGGTAGGTTTTGGTCTCACCCTCCTGGGACGGCCTTCATGAGAGCCAGTTTCATTATGGTGCTTGACGGATTTTGCAAATGCACTTGACAATACTGTTCTTGCAAGAACTATTACAGAAAGGCTGACCTCTGTGTCTTAAAATAACTAACTGTTGTTTTTGTTGTTGTTACGTAATTACCTAATCCCATATGTGTTATTTTATAGTTTTGAAATCCCCAGTAATGTTGTAGAATGTAGAAAATAAATCACTAAACAAAAACAAAGAAATTTGCAAGTGTTCTAAAACTTTTGAACGGTAGTATACTGTATATCTTAGGTAAGTCACACGTTCATAAGGTTGGTCTGGACCAATCTTAACTCACTTTTAGCATTGTTTCAGCTCAAGACGCTAGTCACCACCACTGTCCAGCAGTCTTTATAAATCAGCAGTGTATGCAAGCACATTATGGCATGTTATCAAAGTCGTGTTAATGATGGAATATACTGTAGGCCTGTTTAAGAATTTTATTTTATTTGATATCAGAACTAATAGAGTGACTTTTAATTAGCCTATTTCATTATGTGACTAATGCATTAAAATTAGCAATCCCTTTTAATATTGAACAGGTGGCAAACAATTTGACTCCAAGTGGCTAAGATCGTACAAATGGGTAATCATGGTGGCATCCAAAAAGTTACAGATATGGCAGCTATACAGCATGTTGTTTTGCTAAATCAAAGACGGCGCCGTCCGCGTAGCTGAGTGGTTCATGTACATTTTTTCATTAGGCCAAACTTCAGCCCTTTACATATTTTGCCTAAGGTGGCTATTTTAAAAAAGTTTTGCCTTGCAAGGCAACAGATTATGGAGCTTCTTGACCTTCTCAGACCTGCACTTGCCAGGCCAATGTGTCATACAGTACTTGTCATACAGTGTATGCACAAGTCTGCAGGAGGATTGCGCATGAAGCCTCACAGGTCTTGCACAGTTACGGTGGCAACAGCCATGCTCCACAACATGGCTGTGCGTGGTTGCTTTTATTGAAGGTTTCAACCAATGGCAATCAAGAGTGCGTTGCACATAAGTAACCTGGTTTGTTTTACAGGCCACAACAGGTTACAAGAAAATATTAGCGACAGTTGATGGTTTAATTTACTGTATATATTTGTCTATTATGACATGCTATTGATAAGTTAACCCATGTCGAAATTAATGTTATTGGAAAAATTTTGTGCAATGTTTAATTTGCATAGAAAGTGCTGTCTTTCTTAACACAGTCATGCAAAATCAATTCCTAAACAATCAATGCCATCTAATTCAGTACCTTCACTGTAGACAGCGCCTTGTAACATCGGACGTAGGAGGCAGCGACTTAAGAAGACTCAGGGAGAAGGGACAGTTTGCGTAAGACACTTAGACACTTAGATAAGTTAACAACTTATGTACTGTAAGATATATCTTAGGAGTCTTCTTCACGAGCTAAGAGTGTGCTTTATCGGGAAACCTGGCCCTGTTTTGTTCTTCTTTTTCGAATAATATGTAAATAAAAATATAAATGCATGATTCTTACCATGGGTGTCTTCAGCCAATAAAATATGTTTAATCAAACTAAGGGCCTGGGGTGCATCACTGTGTGGGAATGGTAACTTTGGAACGGTGACAGAAATTCCCAGGGAGATTTTAAATCTAAAATCATAAATTTATAAATTCACATATTCTCCATTGGACATGCGGAATATAATTTAGTGTAACAGGACAGAGAGTCAGAAGGCTCATTCAATCCCCTGTGACTTAAACATCCATTTTAATGTGAGGCCAGTGCAAGTGAACTCTGCATTGTGTACTTTCTTTCACTCTCACAACCAAAACCATTATGTTTATCCCTTTTATTGGTTCTGGCTTTGTGTCAGTTCCGCAAATAAAGTGATTCTTTACTTAACTTATTTTAGCCTACTAAGCAAACTTAACGCGAAATTGTGCCTTCACTATTGTTCTGAAAGAACACATCATCTCCTTGCTCACTCTATTTTCTCAGAACCTGCTGGTGATTTAGCACAAAATGAGACACTCTGGATTCTCTTTCTTAGCTGAGCAAAATAACATCTTTTTGAAATTTGTTGTTCTTTTGCCAACTCTTTAACGTGGAAAGCTTTGTTACATGTCTTATTGTTTTCATTTTAAACATAGTAAACATTAATCACACATTTTTTTTCTATAACTATATGATGTTGGATGTGGCTACTTACAGACTTCATCAATCTTTTTTCTTGTGGTTTTAGGAGGCTTCGGCTGATCTGTTACACCAGATACTGTGCTTCAGTCAGCCCCGGATTGGCAGTCAGGCCAGCTTTCCTAACCTCCTGTAGTACTTCCCGGAGATGGCTCATCCCAATCACCTGAATGAATGATTACGTTGTCTAGGTACACAGCTGCATATGGGCTGTGGTGGCGGAGCACAATGTCCATCAGGCTTTGGAAGGTGGCAGGGGCCTGAAGGAGAGGACTCGGTACTGCCAATGTGCTTGTTCGGTGCTTAAGGCAGTTTTTTTCTTTTTCCTCAGGTGTCAGGGCTACCTGCCAATATCCTTTGGTTAAGTCTAAGATGGAAATAAATTGAGCCTTCCTGAGCTGATCAATCAGATCATCCACGGTTTGATTTGATTTGATTTGAAAACAGTTTAACTTAATCAAAAGAATTATTTAGGTTTGTATTGAATGTGAATGTGTAGGAATCGAAATGGTCAGTTTGTTCCTGATGCGCAGGCCGAGGGCAACAGTGGCAAGGAAAAACTCCCTGAGATGAGAGGAACCAGACTCAACAGGGAACCCATCCTCATTTGGGTGAAACAGAATCTGGAATTGATATGCATTCATACTTTGTGTTAAGTGGCAGGAAGTTCAGCTATAACAGTTAATGTTAATATGGAGCCCAGGTAGTTATTGGAGGCTTAGGTAGACTTGTGGGAAATTCCAGTCCTGAACTATCGAGCAACTGCAGGCAAGCCAAGTCCTCAGAGAAACAGCTGTCAACATCAGTCGATTGCAGAACCGTCTTCATGGTAGAGTAAAACGGTACCGGATGCATCCTGAAGAGACACACAGGGCATCCATGTGACAAGATCTCCAACCAGAAGCGGGGCACCAGGATGGGTCAGATACTGCGGTCCGAGACAATTTAATGCTTTATATGACAATAAGTAGTATTTAAATCAATGCGAAATTTCCCAGAGAGCCAATGAAGTGAAGATAAGATAGGTGTGATGTGCTCGTATTTTCTGGTTCTAGTGAGGACTCTCGCTGCTGCATTCTGGACTAGCTGAAGCTTATTTATGCATCTAGTTGAACAACCAGAAGGCATTACAATAATCCAACTTAGAGGTGATAAAAGCATGAACTAGTTTTTTCTGCATTGTTCAGTGACAGAATATTTCTTAACTTGGCAATATTTCTGAGGTGAAAGAATGCTATCCTGGTAATATTATCTACATGAGCTTCAAATGAAAGACTAGAATCTATAATCACACCGAGGTCTCTTACTGTTGCACTAGATTGAACAGTAAGGCCATTTTACCTACAGTGTGACCTAAAATCTTGCTTTTACTGTAGCTGCATGCGGTCCTATGACTAGAACTTCTGTCTTATCAGGATTAAACACAGGGAAGGTAATTAGCATCCAGTCTCTTACACTATATCCTTTACACATTGCTCAAATTTAGTAGGCTGGTTTTTCTCATCAGAAGCACGCAATCACCAGGGCTGCTTTGGTGTTAGAGAGTCTGCAGCGGGCTAAGACCTGGAGGGCGAAGTAGGCTCTTTGGACTGGCACCCAGTTTTTTGCTAAAATGTAATTGTCTGATTAGATATTTACACTACAGAGCAGTTTAACTGATGTATATAATGAAGTGGGTGGTGAGTGTATCTATATAATCAATATAAATATGGCTAATGTGTTTCAGGGTAGAGTCTTCCATCAAGGTTACAAGGTACAGTACAGTCAAATCCATAAATAGTGTAATAAGGATAGCTTTTTGGAATTTGCCCTCAGTACACACCCAGATTGAATTTGAAATAAGATTTTATTTTTATTATTATTATTTTTTGTATTATTCTTATTTGGGGGGGGGGAGGCTGGTTATAAATAAATATAATATAAATTGGAGAATTCTTTGCCTTAGTGTCTTTCATGTATGTTTTTCAGCACATTTTTACCATTTTTCTGGTACAAGCTCAATTTGGTTTCAAATTTGGTTTCACAAGTCTAATCGGTCTTTTCTGGTCTTGAGTGTTACCAGTGGTTTGCACGTTGTATTGATGAGTCTGTATTTGTTCCATAAAGCCCTCTCTTGACTGTGGACTTTGACAATGACATGCCTACCTCCTCATGAGTGTTCTAGAAATAGCTAAATGTTGTGCAAAGATTTTTCTTTACTATAAAAGGACTTCTGCGGTTACCCATTTAGTTGTCTTCCATGGTCTTTATTACTTATTTTTTAAGACTGTTTCAACTGTTGTATGGCTTCTTTCAGTGTTTCTGCTATCTCTCTGAAGGGTTTTTGTTTAAGAGTTTGAGTGTAACATTAATGTAACACTCAGAGTCACCTCCAGACCTTTTATCTGATTGATTAGTCATGGAGTAATGAGGAAACAGGTCACACCTGGTCATGCAACTGCTTGTCAGCCCTGTGTTCTATTTTTTATGAGGCCTCTAAAATGGGGTATGTGTATGAAAATGTCTGTAATTATTGAATAGTTAATGCCACACTTTGATCAAACCCTTTAAAATTGCAAAATAAATCTTTGTTCCAAAATTTATGAGCCTGGCTGTATATCATCACCATTTTTGTTCTCTTTATAATGGACATAATCTGGACTTGCAGCTGTGATTACAGTGAGAGTTCTATGAAGTATTGACTCATGGGGCTAAATACAAATGCATACCACTTCCTTTTATTTTTATTTGTAAAAAAAAAAAAAAAAAAACATTATAATTTTCCTTTCGCTTTACAATTATACGCACGTTGTGTTCCATCATATAAAATCACAATAAAATACATTTGTGGTTGTAACATGATAAAATCTGGAAAAGTTTAGGGGTGTGAATACTTTTACAAGGCACTGTATGTCTGCATTTTTGTTTAATATTAAAAAAAAAAACATGTCTTTAATTGACTTCAGTTGATATTTCTTTAAGACAAACTTGTCAATATCAAATTAAAATCCTATTTCACATCTCACAAAAATTCTGACATTTATTTTAGTCTGCAAACTGACATTTTTATTTTTTTATTGCTTTTTTTCCCACATTTCATGTGAAGCTACGTTTTTTTCTTTTTTTTTTTAAAGATTCCTGTTTTTGTTGGGTCAGTACAACTTAGCATTGACAGCACAGTGATAAACAACACATTATGAAATCTAATTTCAATCAATTACAACCAGTTGCCATGCAAACAGTCCCAGAAAAAATAATAATCTCTCTCTCTCTCTCTCTCTTTCTTCTTCTCCTCTCTCTCTCTCTCTTCTTCTCCTCTCTCTATCTCTCTCTAAGAAACATTCCGGATGTGTATCAGTGTTTCACACATGCCTCGCACTGATATCTGCATAACAATGCTGTATATCTCATCTTGTATTACATCAATGGACCATCAGGAGGTGAATAATTATAATGAGTTTTCCGCAGCATGTCACACAGCGAGTGGAAGAACACACATCCACGCATGGTAATGAGAGGAACAGATACAATAATTTCAAGAAGAAAATCCAGACAATTATTATTATGTGAGTGGAATAATATCTTCAATTTTATATTAATTTAATTATTGATTTTAAAGTTGGAACATTTTAAATACATTTTTCATTATTATTAAAATGATTATGCATGGAATATAAATATAAAATGTTTATTATATGATTAGATCATACAGTTTCACAATAGCTTTAATTCAAAGTAGAAAATAAACCATTGATGGGTTGTTTTTATTTGTTCTAGAATTTTAGCAAAAATTTAAAATTCATTAAATACAAAAGCAACATAATAAAACATTTCAATTATATTCACATATACAATATATTCATATCATGCATATAGATTAATTATACCATTTTCAGTAGAAAAAAACAAAGCAGGGCTTTAATATATGACAAAAATGTAATTATTTTTAAAAATAGTTTATTAACAAGTGTATGCATTTAGTGATGATTTGCCAAATGAGCTTTTACACTCTATGATGGAAAGTCCAAGGAGCCATCCTTTGCTTCTTGTACAAGGCTTTAATAGTCCTTTGTTTGTCTTTTATGAATGGGAGATGTAAACATGTTTACTGCTATGCTTATGGGGTGATGTATCCTGTTTGGGAAATGTAGATAGTGGTAGATAATACAGCATCACATCATGCAGTGGCAGAATTAAATGTATTAAAGTTAGAAGACTGACATTGCAAGGCAAGGCAAGGCATGACAGATTGAACCATTAAAATAAGCTCAAAGGCACTGCAGTTGTTGCTATAATTAACAAACAGTAGTTTTAGAAACTCATTTAGCCTGTTTAATAACAATGGAGAACCAGGAATGTGTTGTACCCATGTGAGTTAAAATATATAGAGAACACTTTTTATGGTGTTACCAATATGACATCTGAAATGGAAAATATTAAGCTATGCCAGAATGTGTAGAATAGACACACTATGTTAAATTTGCAAACAGTTAACTTTTGCTCTCTGTGTGATTATATTTATTATAACAGCTTCAAATGAGTTGATGAGTATTGTTCCATGAGCAATGGTTTACAATGAGGGTGAGGCAAGGGGGCAAGTGCTGAAGAGTGTACCAAGGTCAAGTCTCATGAAGGAACTGGAAAAAAGTGGCATAAAACAAAGATAGAGTAAAGAAACTGGAACATCTAAAGATGTTGGAACTTAACTTCATGACAACATCTGAATCTAAAAATTCAAAGATACTTTTAGTTGGATATAGAGGGCCAAAGTCTGCTAAAATGGTCACCGTATATCACACAGCCTTTGGATTGCTCTTTTTTTAAAACTAATAAAGAACTTTTTTAAAAGAAAAAACTATAACATGACTCGTGTCAGTTTTTAAAATCCTAAAATATGATTGCCATTTTGGTAATAGCACTAGCTCTGCAGAGGCCAGTAGTGACTACTATATTATTCCTATTTTTAAGACAGTGGTAGGGCCTCGGTTAACATTTACACACAACGGCCAATTTAATAATTCTAATTAATCTAATCAGCAGGACTTTGGAAGGAAACCAGAGTACCCAGAGGAAACCCACCAAGCACAGGGAGAACATGCAAACTCCATGCACACACACCCTGAGGCAGAATTGAATTTGGACCCCGGAGGTGCAAAGCGACAGTGCTAACTACTACTGTAAGCCACTGCCACCTCAATTACACTATTAACACAGTATGGAGGCAATCACTAGGTATGCTCATGTTTGTAAATTTAACAAACTTATTTCTGAACTACTACCCATGGCCAGTCTCCTGCAGCACTTTCTGAATTGTGATTGGCCAGTTTACTCAGGATGTTGGCTTGTTTGATGGAGGTTACTGAGGAAGATATATATATATATATATATATATATATATATATATATATATATATATATATATATATATAGCCTATATATATAGCCTATATATATATATAGCCTATATATATATATATATATATATATATATATATATATATATATATATATAATATAAGCAATCTTCCTCAGTAATATATTTTTTTTATTTTTGTAATTATTTTCAATTTGGTCAATTGGTCAAATTTGGGAAATTTGGTCCTTTCTGAAATTTGCTTTATCTCAAATACTTTTTCTTTTTCCTGTTGAGACTTATCTGCAGTAACATGCAGTTGGGAAAAAATGCCATTTAAAGGTTTCTGTATTTAAAAAGTTTAGACTATGATAGTCGACACCCAACTGCAGTGAAGAGTGTCTTTTTCTCTCTATTTTAATTGCCAGAGAAAAATGTCATGTAACATAATGTACCATAATAAGAAATGGCAAAATTCTATGCAAACTTAATGTTTAACATCTGGTAATTTACAATGAGCAATATCAATATTTGTTGCCTTGTTGTGTGTTTTAGTAAAACCTTTTTATACTAAGTTTTACCTGGCAGCACAGTGTTTTAGTAATAAGTACTCTCGCCTTACACCTCCATGGTCTGGGTTTGATTCCCGCCTCTGGTCTGTGTGCATAGAGTTTGCATGTTCTCCCTGTGGTTGGTGAATTTTCTCCCAAAGACATGCAGACTATCTGGTATTCCAAATTGCTTGTAGTGTGTGTGTCTGTGTGTGCCCTATAATGGAGATGGGGTGTACCCCGCCTAGTGACCTGCTGTAAGTCTCTTGAGATCCAGGCCTCTGTGACCCTGTATACAGGATAAAGCGATTTGGACAATGAGTAAGTGAGTAAGTTTTAATTAGAGCCAAACCCTGCAGCACTTTTCAGATTGCGATTGGTCAATTCACTCATGATGTGTAGGCTTGTTTCTTGATTCTTTTTTTTTTTTTAATAATTTTTACATAGTAACTTTGGTCTCTCCTGCATTTTACCTTTATCTTTTAGACAAATAATATATATTTTTATATATATATTATATAACATAATATTTTTATGTACTGCATTGTGGTCATTCAAACGAGAAAAGCAAACTGAATTTGCATGGATTTGGAATTTTGAAATTCTAATTATTTTACCACAAATTACCGCTATTAAGAGTGATTGTCTTATCTTGCAAGTTGATTCTACTTAAGCATTCTTTTCTTCTGCTGTCAATCACTAAACATATTTTAGGTAATCTTGTTTGCTTCCCAAAATGTAATCAAATGAGTACCCTAATTACACTTAAACTGCCTAGTCATAAACGAATCACAGAGCATGTTAATGAACTAATTCTTTCTCTATAATTATTATTTCTGATCACTAACTAACCCCTGCATGAAGGTAAACATCCTGCTTACATGATTTTTTAAACCATTTTGTTAAAATGAAAATATAATAATTATTCATAATTATAATATAATAATAGAAGAAAGAAAGAAGAAGAAAAAGTGCATCTTCTGTTTCTAAATTAATTACGTTTAATTTTATTTGTATACAGCTTTTAGTGTTGTTGCAAAACAAATAAATTAATAAATGAATAAAAAAAATAAGAATTTAAAATAAAATATAAAGATAAACTACTGATTTACATGCTTATCATGACATTTTTCCATTTTACTATTGTTACTTTCATTTTCTAATTAAAGAAAAATCTATATCAATGTCTTGGATTCTAAAGTTGGGCTCATGGACTCAAGTTGTGCTATTATTCCCTTCTCCCCATCAACAATCCTGTGGAATTACTGTTTCAAAAGCTGAATTGGTATCATGGGATGATGGCATGCTGTGCCATGGAAGGCAATCAAATTTCTAAAACAAAGCCTGTTTGAATTCCAGAGTCATAAACATAAAAAAATACATCTAAATGGTCAGTTGGGGATCCAGACTGCAAACAAGGTAAAGGAAACAGAAAAGAGGAATATGGAAGGTTTATCGGTATCCACCAGGCCTGCAATAATGAGTCACCGGTTGATATCTGTGATAGCTTTAATAGAAAGCAGTGCTAAGCGTATTATAGTGACAAACATCATTGAGTGCCCTGGGTAATAGGGTGAGGTGAGTGGTAAATAGTTCAGGGTTGATAATAGGCTCGGGGCTGCTTATTGACTGACATTCAGTCAGTGTGTGACATTTCCCCAGGAGGACATGACTTCTTTCTTTCTTTCTTTCTTTCTTTCACAATTGCATGCACTTAAAAGACACTGTAATATTGCTTACTCCAGTAGTAAATACTTAATACTACTGTAAATATAAATTCTGCATAGAGGTACAAAACATATTCTGCACTATGTGAGAATGACACACGAGTTAAAATTATTTATAAATGTAATTACTTTGATAAATGACGTTCTTTACAGGTACTGTTACACAAGTGTGTTAAATCTTACTGAAAGGATAGTGTGATTTAAAAATGCAGACCTGCCAAGCTTTACCCATTTTGCAGAAGCACTCTGTTTGAACATTTAGATGCTTTGCAGAATGCAGCCAGTTAGAGCAAAAGTCCTGTAAAATTAGACGTTTTTGGATACAACTAATTATATCTTTAATTGGTAAATTGCTGTTTTGAAAGTGAAAAGAAAAAGAAAACCTGGAGAACAGTTAAACGCAGGTAAAGTAAACAGTTAAGCCATTGTTGCCATTTTTCATTTCAATTAAATAGTCGTTTATGAGGGGTGTTCAAGTCAAACTAGCACATGTAATGGAATTTCTCTGAATAAAGACACTATAATGAACAGATGAACATTTACAGAAGACTTCAAGCTCAGTACAATAATGAGACTCTTAGCCGCAGTAAAACATTTGAATGGTGTATGTTCATTGATGACAAGGTGGTGCAGTCGTTCATGTGAACATTCAACACCTGATCCGATTGAAACCGATGGATAACTTGTCGTCAAGTGGCAGAAGAAACGCATCTGTCTGTGGCAACTGTACACACAATCATTCACCAAAACCACTTGTTAATTACAGGAACTCGGCTGGGAGTTTTTATTTAATTATTATTATTATTATTATTATTATTCCGTATTTGTACAACTATAAATATTTTATATTTAGTTTTATCTTCTATAGAAATATTTTTCTTAGCTTAAGTTATTTTCTATATTTCATTTCTTTTATTCCATATTTATTTTCTATTAATAATCTTTTTTTAAGGTCACAGGCAGTGGTTTAAGCATTTCCCTGCATATCGTACTGTTTATGTGACAAATAAAATTTTTATTTGAGTTATTGTCACATCTCCCGTACAGTCCTGACCTTGCTCTATTTTCATAGCAGGCAGTCTGATCATGGCTCCGGAATACTGAAAACTACTTGATAGTGTCCAAGCATTAGTGAAACACTGGGATAAGGGCATTAGTGCAGCAGGGGATTATATAGAGAAATTAATAGAGTTTTTACCTTCATAACTGTCGTCTACTATTCTGCACAATCAAAAGTTCTAGCTTGACTTATTTATTTATGGTCTACAATATATTGCATTGTATAATGCATTTAACTATAGATCTACTAATACTTAATTGCAAATATTACAAATATAGCTCCGGACTACACTGACTAAAATTGTGATCTATGAAGGCACTTTTATCATCAAAAAAATAAATACTGTTTCCTTTTATTGCACGTTGCTTGCCTATTTACTTTGGATGCAGTATGAGTAGTCTGCTCCAATAATCACAGCCAGTAAATGGTTTTAGCCATTGATATAAACTGTAGTCAAAAATTTTAGATCTAATCTTAAGCAAAGGATAAAAATGTGAAATCTAGTATTTATAGCTGTCTCTAGTTTTCAGCTATAATAAACTGTGTTGAATCAGATCAGGCCATGGTGGTCCAAACATGGTGTGGCAGCTCCCTGATGATATCTCCCGAGGTTAAAATTACCCCCAATATTTGAGCTCAATCCACTTTGAGACGAAGATAAATATTGCCCATCTGCTTTCCTCTGGCTCTGGCTTTTCCTTCTTCCATCGCAGCCACGGAACAAAAATTGTCAGCTTTCCCAGATGAGCAGCGGCGATAGAGCCATGTGCCAGGGTATCAGAACTTGTGAACACTATGGATGCTGTAGATATCGGATACTTATTTAAAAATGACATTTGTCTTCTGGTTCCGACCGCCCTGATTGGCTGATGTGATTCTTGTTGTGTGGATATTCAGTGGTGACATTTGGAGATTTCCAGATTAATAAAACATGAAGCCAATGTGATGTCATAGATGTGGACATGTGGGACGTTTTGCACCTTTGTAGGAACAGCTTGGTTTAATGGAGAATGTCATTGATGAAGAATGTCATGAATTTGGATCAAGATAATGAATGAATAATTTCATTGTCCATATTTATTGCATGAAGAATGGAGGAAGCCTCATTTGTAACATTTAAAGGGTACCGACATTCAGACTTCATAGCACATTGAGCAGACAGATCTACACCAATATAAAGCTAAACACTGAGGGATCAGGGACTGTTCAAACCCCTTTAGCGATATTGCAAGTTCTGAAATTCTACTGCCATTTTTCTTTTTCATTGACCCACAAGTAATTATTATGTTTATAATAAATTGTTGTTGATTTATTGATTAAGATTGGTTTATTTTTCTATAAATATAAGATTGATAGCCCATGGTCACCCATGTGTCCCTTTAAATGTTCATGAAAGTTCCTTTTTGAACTTTATTGTTGACTTATAATAATAATTAAGTGCATAAGAATCATCTATTAAAATGGAATTATCTGTAAATTTACTAGGTAATAATAATTTAAAAAAAAAATTCCTACTATTTAACAATTGTTATGATTTAATAACATACAATTGATTTAAAAACATACTTTAAAGCAACTTGTTCTGAACTTTTTTTTTTTTTTTAAGAAAACCATAGGAAAGAAATAAAGCAACTGTTTCTGTGACATACAGTACAGTACAGTATGTCACATTAGGGATATTAACCCTAAAATTGTCAGATAAATGTCAAGTGATATCTTTCAAACTGTGTTCCATGTAGCCTATTCATCAGTGTTATATCCCCCATAATGTCCCTTAAAAAAAGGAATGGGTCTAGGGGATTAACTTAGATGTGTTTTTTTTTTATGTTCGAATATTCCATAGGTCACTGTGTGGCTTAAAAAACAAAAAACATTCCTCTTATCATGAACAGGGACTGGACAGAAAATAGAAATAAGAGATATAACAACTTGCCAAATATGAGAGTTAAAAAAGTTCTTCAGGAAGTCTGGAGAACTATTCCTCCAGACTACATTGTACTGTAAATAAAAGAAAGTCTGGCTCTTTGGAAGCAAATATAAAGAAATGAGAAATGGATTAAGACTTTTGCACAGTTTTGTACTGTGTATTCAAGAAGATGATATAAAAGGCCGGTCTCAGATGTTGCCACATAACAGGCTGCCATTCCATCGCTTCAGCCTAGGTATTTCTGGCAGTTATTAGAACATTTTTTTCAGCCTCTAAATGAAAAACATACTTCACATAATCTAATTTTTCAAGTAGGCTCATTGTACTACCAACAGAACACATTAGGTTAATATTATTTACATAACTTTGATAATGGTGATCATTATTCTACCACATATACACACAAAACATATTGACTTCCTGGCCTATGCTTCACAGATCCATGATACTATTTTAAGAACCTCTGCATTAACTTATATATTTTTTTAGTTTTACTATTTGCATGTGCTCCTGGACTAGCTCCTCTTATAAATCATTGCTCCTTCAATCAGTTTCTTTAATGTCTTTATTTCTTGATAGAAATAAACAATTCAATTCAATTTTATTTGTATAGCGCTTTTAGCAATTTTCATTGCCGCAAAACACATCAGCTGCCATGACAGGTAAAGATAATGATTACACTGCAATGTCACTGATAATGATTTGCCACAACTCCTTCTATTCGTTATCTATACAACTTATCCTGTGTAAGGTAACAGAGGGACTGGAGCCTATTCCAATGATCTCAGGACACAAGGTGGGGTATGCATGGGTGAGGTGTTTAACCCATCCTCTAAATCACCCATTCATACACTAAGTGCAAATTTTTAAATGATAGTTGGCCCCAATGTCAAGGTCACTGGAGTGTGAGAGCGAACTAGAGTAGACAAAGGAAACACATCATCTCAGGGAGAACATTCACGCTCCACACACACAAACCAGAGGTAAGACTTAAACTCTCCAACCCTGGAGCTTCTACCCACTAAGCCACCATGCCACTCCATTACAATAAAATAATGAAATACATTCAATCTTATAATCCATGTACAAGTACAAATCTGTCCTTTTTTCATCCTGTATTTTTCCTTGTAGATAAAAACAATATGTTTGGTGTGAATTCCCTAGCTTTCTCCCTGCAATCAATTATACAGTACAGATTTCCTATTCACACACAGCCTTGCTGAATACACGTGTTGAATATCGAACATTTGTTTTTCCTCCTGACTGGTACCTATGATACTAAGCTGATAAGGTAGCCAGTCAATATTTACATTGCTCAAACATGCCCTCTGAGCTGGAAGTGTAGCAGCCACTTTTCTTCACTGTCATAATTGGCACCTTGGAGGATGCAGTAGAATACATCACTCTAATACCATGTTCTTGCCATGATAAATGTCATCACTAAGTCTAAAATCACTTTCTTTGTTGAAACGGTACTGTCTCAATGTAAATCAGGTATTGTTCAGGAACTTCTAGTGATTAAATGCACAAATCACAGTTATTATTTTTTACCATTTGTCATGACTGAAAATTCTTTTAAGCCTTCAGGTTTTATTCATGCCTCATTTAACTTTTTTTCTTTTTTTTTGATTTAATAGCATGAAACAAATAAGACCACTTTCAGACAGACAGAAATTAAGGAAACGTATGAAAGTTGCTCCAAAAACTTTTGCTTAATACTGTATATCCTCCAAAAGAAAGAAGGTGCAGGGAATAAAACACTTGAGAGCTGTCTATTAAAGGAAAATTAAAAGCAAAATTTTCCTAGAGTTTCCTAGAGTAAGATCGTCCACCTTATGACCAACCAACAACTTTACCTCACAACCGTCGGACCTACCAGAGCTTTGCATCACATGGTATAGCTTTAGAGGCTCAGTGGCTCCGGTAGGAGGAAGGAAAATTGACCCCATAATATTCTAGTGGAGGACCATGGAGACTGAGTTGAAAAAAATAATCTTTGCAGGCAGTGAAGCACAACAGGTGGTATAAGACATGGTCAGATGGAGAGCTCTTGATGAAACATTATGTCCCATGTTGGGAGAAATCCCACTATAGGTCATTTATTTATTTATTTATTTATTTATTTACTTACTTTTAATGTTAGGGAACGTCTGTGACACTGGTTGTTTCCTGATGTAATCTGATGTAGTCTCTCTCTCTCTCTTTCTCTTTTGAAGTTAATGTAACAACAAATGCACAATTTTATTGAATTTTTTATTTCGTAAAATAAAAAATAAAAATAAATTTGACATGTTGTGACAGTTAGAGGCATTCAATACTTTGGTGAGGGGGAAGGCTATGTGCTTAAAGCTCGTTCGCATTTAGAAATGCTTCGACTACTAAAAGAGATTAGCAAAGAAAATGGTTTAACAATGGTTTCTCTGTTGGAATTTTTTAATTAAAATTATGGGATACGTGTGAAATTTGTATGATCTGCATGTCTTTGCAAAAGATCGGATTTAAAGCAGGGGAAAATGTCATGTGGTCTAATAATTCTAGACTGTCCCTATTCCATAGTAAGAAGAAAGGTGCATACAGTAGAGCAGTGTACCCATTCTGCATAGTGGTCACTGTACAAGCCTCTGAAGGCAGTAAAAAACTTTAAATTATAAATTTGCAAAGTTAAAAATAAATTGCCTTTTTTTGTTTAATTTAGTTTTGCTTTGTTTAAAATTTTAATATTTTTTGGTTTTAAAACTAACCAAAATGGTAAAACTAACTAACTATTATTTTTTAAAAAATTTTTAACATTTATTCATATAAACATTTTTTGTTGTTGTTTTTTATTTAAAAAATGTTTTTTTTTTTTTTTTAGGTCATGTATAACAATATTTATGATTTATTGCGAGGTAAAGTGCAAAAAAATCATGTCTGATAACTCATTGTGTTGTCTTCATAACTTTACTATCCATCCGCTAAATTGCAAAGGCCTTATTTCTATGAATATTTAAAAAATCAACCTATTAAAAATAGATCTGCAATAATAAACAGCTAGAAGTGCCATTATAAACTTTACAAGTTTGATGTAAACAGTTTTACAATAACATCATAGCATTCCCAATCTATAAAAGGGTTAATATTGATGTTCTTACAGTTATATGTTATTGTTTCTATGGTAACAACTAAAACAGCATGTTTCTTATTTATATGCTGGATGCTCCACATAATCTAAGATGAAGAAAGAAAAAGGTATAATTATTTTTAAAGTTTTAAGTTTTCTACAAGAACATGTTTATGTAACACTTGGGAAATAAGTCTACAGAGTTGATGCTTTGCAATTGTTTCTTAGTAATATGTTAATGAAATCATTTCATTTATAACATTTTTAATAACTTTAACACATTTGTGTAACCTATGTGGACTAGCCAGACATTATACAACATTTCATATAAAAAGGACAAAATGTTGTTTAAAAAGTAAAAAAGGGTGAAGGTAGCTTCCTGTTTTTGTAATGTTACCACGAAAGTTCCTCGTTTGTTTGTATTAGTTTAAATTATACTGCTGTTTCTGTTTATACAAAATAATAACAACTAGTTTTATGTTCTAATACTACTGGAATTTTGCCAGCAACAAGAACAACAAGCGGAATCCATCCCCAAATAATCAAAACTCAGGTAAGGTATCATGTCTAGTATTCAGCATGTTCAGTGTGTAAAGTGTAGGACATTTTTCCTAAGTCATTAGAAATAACTTTATTTTTGATAGGTGTGTGTTAGTGAGCACTCTGACGGAGAAGATATTAGTGGAAGAAGAGTGCATCCAGACTTTAGAGAGAGTTAGAGAGCGCGAGACCAGTGTTATTCCCGCAGCGGAAAGTCTGAGTGCTGCAGGCGGAGATAACCAGCCCCCGTCTCCAGCATTAGAGCCCTCACAGCGGGGCGAGTGACTGGGAATAACACTGGGTGACTACCCAGAGCCCAGGCCATCTGCATAGAGTCGTCACTCAAGGTTCACTATATTGCGATTGTGTCTGTTTCCTGAGCTAAACAAAATTTTAGAAAGACTCAAAGTCTGTTTAAGTAATTAATTAATATAGAGACCAAAAATTCACAACACACTGAATACACACCTGGAACCTCTGATCTGAAGCTAGGACTGGTAAATATTACATCTCTCGCATCTAAAGCAGTTATTGTTAATGAAACTATCACAGATAAGGAGTTTAATATATATTATGTTTAACAGGGACCTGGATTACAGAGAACGAGTATTGTACGAAGCTCTAAATGAAGCTAGTCCTCCTGGATACAGCTAGATACACCAGCCTCGGCTAATTAATAATAATAATCTGTCTATCATACAAAAAAACACAGACACAAATTTAATGCATTTGAAGTTCTCTATAGTAACATAAAAAGTGTAGCTACAAATATTAAGTCTGCTCAGTCAATCCCACTAATTATCATTTACAGACCCCCAGGGACCTCATTTACAGGGGTTACTATGCCTCTCAAACCTGGTCATTTCAGTAGACAAAGCGTTAATTGATGGAAACTTTATTATTCATTTTGAGAATCCAGAAGACCCTCTAAGGACAGTCTTTATGTCCATACTGAACTCAGTAGGAGTAAATCAGTGTGTAGTAGGACCCACTCATACACTCATAAAGCAGGTCACACTTTATATTTATTAATATCTTTGAGATTAAGTATAAAAAATATAACCATAATTCCACTGTCTGAAGTTATATCAGATCACTTTTATGTCTCAATTAGTGTGTCATAGTGATAATGTACGCACAGCACCACGCTACCACATTAAACATACATTCACATCAAATACCACACAGAGCTTTATTATTAATCTCCAGGAGTTATCAACTTTAATTGGATCGCCATCTGACTCCACAGAACTCGATCATGGTACTGAATATTTGGAGTCGACATTTCATTGTACCTTAGATATTGTAACTCTAGTTTAAAAGAAAATGATTAGAGATAAGAAACTCGCTCCTTGTTATAATGACCACACACGCACTTTAAAACAAACCACTCGAAAATTAGAACGCAAATGCCGTCTAACTAAATTGTTAGTATCTCAAATAGCATGGAAGCAGAGAATCCTGAACTATAAAAATAGTGCGGCTAGATTGTTGTATCTGTCTATTCTTACGGAAAATAACCAAAATAATTTTTGTTTTTTTATTTAATACCAAAGCTAAATTAACTAGATTATTTATAAATAGTAAATATTAGGCAAAAAATTCAGGCTTTGAAACCAGACAATTTAAGGCCTTGTTCACACGGGCGTTAAATTTTTGGATAAATGAACATGCTTTGAACGTCCGTTTATGTTGTGTTTTGTAGTGGCGTTCGATTGTCAGCCTGCAGCCCAAATTGTAGTTTGTGTTTTAACCTGTGGGGGCAGTGTCGGGAACTGGATATAAAAGCCCGCCGCTACTGGGTTTACTGACTGACTGCACAACGTCAGATTAAAGGAAGGGTTTTTTTTGTGGTTGATGAAGAAATGCGAAAATTTCCGCATAAGTTTTTCAACAATTTATTTTATTTTATTTAGTTTTGCCTTTTTCTGCATTTCCCTATGTATAGGATGTAGGATGATGGGATATACAGTATCTGGTCCTCCGAAGCATAATTAACGTAAAGAAAACGCACTAGAAGCGTTTTCTTTGCGTTCGTTGGGATTTGAACGGCAAGAAAAAGCTGCATGCAACGTTTTTTTGACGCCTTATAAACGCGCAGCCGGACAAACGCACGTCACCAAAGCCCGTGTGAACACTCTCATTGACTCCTACGTGTAGAAAACCCTCGCCGCTTGATCCGCGCTCACCGGACGCTACGAACGGCAGAAAAACGCTCGGTTTTAACGCCTGTGTGAACAAGGCCTAAGTGATACAGATGATAAACTAACCACATCACATCAGAAACTAGAATACTTTACTTCCTTTGAAGAGAATGAACTAATTTTATTAATCTCTTCTTCAAAATCGTCAACCTGTGAATTTGATCCTATACCGACACATCTTCTCAAGCAGATAAAAATAATTAACCTTTCACTCAGCATTTGGTATGTTTCAAAATCCTTTAAATTAGCAGTTATTAAACTGCTAATTAAAAAACCTGACCTTGACCCCTGTCAGCTGTTCAATTACAGGCCGATATCAAACCTCCACTTTATCCCAAAGATTCTGGAAAGGTAGTAGAGCAGCAGCTATGTTTATATCTATATGGGAACCTTGATTGGATATTATTTGACTGGTTGTTATTAGTTCGTAGATTTTAATGGTAATTATTATTGAGTATTATTGTAAACTGGTACTGTATGTTTAGATGCTGAGATATATATATATATATATATATATATATATATATATATATATATATATATATATATATATGAGAAATTTACATTCACATTATACATTATGTGACGGTGACCATACCTAACTGCCATCTCTTCTTCTCTTTTCCTCTTTCTTTTCTCTCTCCCTCTCGCTCTTTCCCTCTCCCTGTCTCTCTGTTGAGCTATGCATATCTTTCCTAAGCTTCCAGTGAATCCCCTCTGGACCTGTCTGACTCGTCCTGGTGTCCCACTCCTGGTTGGAGATCTCGTCACATGGATGCTTCATGTGGTCTGTTTGGGATGCATGTGGTGACTGGGGATGGTTCCACTTTTCCATGAAGGCGGTCCTGACCTCGGCTGATGCAGACAGCTGTTCTCCGAGGACTCTTGACTGCAGTTGCTCGATAGTTTAGGACTGGAGTTTCCTAAAGTCTACCTGAGCCTCCAATAACAAACTGGAATCCATATTAACTTCAACACATCTCCTGTTATACTGAACTTTCAGTCTTACAGAGTATGACTAGATCAATTCCTGCTATGTGTTTTTACCCAAATTAAATCAGGTTTCTCTTAAGATTTCTTCCTACTGTTTTTGTTTGCCACTGTCCTTGTCGCCCTTGGCTTGCTCATCAGGAATAATCTTATAATTTTAATTTATACTGTATACATTCACATTTCATACAAACTTAAATGATTTTTTTTGATTGGGACCTCCGAGTGGCGCAGTGGTAATCATCCGGAGATTGCTGGTTCGATTCCTAGGTGATGCTGTAACCTCTCGCACCTGGAGGCATAGAGAGAGCTGATTGGCCGAGAAAAATAAATAAATAAATAAATGAATAAATAAATAAATAATACAATAATTATGATTGTGTAAAGCTGCTTGGTTGCAATGCTAATTGTTAAGCACCATACGAATAAAATTTTATTTAATTGAATTTATATATTGCAATGAAGGGTAAGTTGCTGTGGTATAAAAGCAATACAATCTTTATGTATATTGAAATCCATTTCCCAAGCTAAAACCTGAAAAACCTGCAAGGTTTACACAACAGTGTGTTTTCTACCTGATTATACCAAGCTTTATTTTTTTACTTTATTTTTTCCTTGGATTTGTCTATCTTGCTTCTGGTTTTTGTATCTCCCTGATTTTTTTAATCACTTGACCTTACCCTACACCCTGACTTAAATTCTGAATTAAGTCTGTGCATTGTTTGCCAAGTGTAATAAAACTCTACTGACTTTTACTTGCATTTTTATCTGCCCATGTAACAAGAACATTTTTGGACAAATTATGATAAAAATCCTCAAGGTGGTAATGGGAATTCCAGTTTGTATCATGTCAACAGATTTTAAATTATTGTCCCATGCCTAAATGTTTTATTCCTAATTTATACAGTGTTTAATAATGACTGGGCCTCACATAACAATGCTTTTAATGAACTATTAATATTTATCCATTGGGTTGTTAGTACAATATATTGATTGATTGATTGATTGATTAATTGACTGATTGATTAAAGCAATGCACCCATCCCGCATAGCGGCAACTGTACAAGCCTCTGGAGGAAGTGTAAAACATTTAATTATAAAATTCATTGCGAAATAAAGTGCAAAAAAACCTTTTTTAATTGATTCGTCAGGTTGTTAGAACAATATTTTTTTTTTATTGATTGATTGATTGATTAATTACTTGATAGATAAATGTGTAAGTCCAGTCAATGTAACCATGGGCCAGGGATTGGTTCCAATCTGGTTGGAGGGTCTGAGGTTGGGTCCTAAAGCAAAACCCTTAACCTCAAATGCTCAAATGTGTAATGAGATAAATGTAAGTCAAATTATATAAATAAAATGTAATATACCACAAATGTAACACAAATCTGCAGCGTTTTATGTAATAATCCAATAACTGCAAAAAAACAACATAATATTAAATAATAATGTAACTGCAATTTTCAAATTGTTACCCGCAAAGTGTGATTTTTAAAATTGTAGGATTTGTTTTTTATTTATTTATCATCCATTTTATTTATTTTTATGAATAATTTTAGTTTTTGTGAGTTTATTACATTAAAAGGTGCAGATTTATATTATGCATGTAGTTCATTAAGTATGCAGGCTGGTATTACCTTGACAGGTGTCCCATAAGTGTTGTGTAAAATTAAGTAATTAATTAATAAAATTGTTTGTTTATTTATTTTTTATTTATTTGATTTCTTCTGCATTTTTTGTTAAATTAACAGCCAGACTGTTGAACATGTGAAGTGTTAAACCAACTCCAGGGATTTTACTGTGCACCTGCTAAAAGCATTTTTGACACATAGTTTTCTCTCTACAGTCAAAAAAGCAAACTTGTATTTTTAAATTTTTTTAGAAAGCAATTTACATTTATATGAGATCTATTTCCATCTCTCACTCTCTCTCTTTCTTTCTTTCTCTCTCTCTCTCTCTCTCTCTCTCTCACACACACTCACACACACACACACACACACACACACACAATAAATGTAAAACAGCTGTCCTTTTTTTGCTGCCTCACATATCTGTCACATTAAAAAATGGTTGCCATAAAGTAGCAGTTCCTCGTGTGTTTCTCAGGGGTTCTAGGCTGTCTAAATGGGTTCTTCCCTGCAAACCCTCTGGGTAGTAAGAAGATAATCACGCCGCAGGAAGGAACTAATAGAAATATTCTAAGCCTTTGGATCCCACGAATGAAAAAGAAAAAGTTAATAATACAGGGTAATTGCTTTAAGAACTACTTTAATTTATTATTATTATTATTATTAGTAGTAGTAGTAGTAGTATTCATTCAGGTTTTTTTATATATGCAGTAGGCAACCATTTTACAAACTGCCAAAGATATTGTCATTAATTAAAACATTTTTTAAAGGATCGGTAATTAATACTTAATTTTATTGTACATTAAATAACTAATAATTATAAGATAATAATTTTGTGTCTATTAATAATAAGCAAGTTTTTGTGGAGTATCTACTATTTAATAGATAAGAGTGTATAGATAATATATATTCTCAATATCTATGAAGTAGTATTTTTTTTTTTTATAACTGTTTATAATGAATAAATATAAAAATTATAATTCATTTTATAATAAATAAATACTCAATAAATGCCCATGTGTTATGCACCTGGAAACATATCAAATTTTAAGCAGTTTCATTCTCTACAGTATATTTACCAAAATACAAAATTTCTTGAATTAAGTACAAGCCACTTTACTGTAAAAAAAAAAAAAAAAACTTAGATAAAAAGTGCATATGATCAGCTACAGTAGGAGAGGATTTTAGGTTCAAGCCTTTATGTAAGTGAGTGAGTAAATGTTATTTTAGCTGCTCCCATCAAGGGGTCGTCACAGCAGACCATCGGATCCTCACACAATTTTTGGCACAAGTTTTACTTTATATGCCCCTTCCTGACACTTTATCTGGTCATGGGATCAGCACTCCATCCAGTGGCTGGGTAGTATGGGGGTGCAACCAGTGACAGCAGGGCTTGACCCCAAACCTGAGGTCCCCAAACTAACAATCTAGAGCCTAAATCATTAAGGTTTCTTGCCTGTCCCTTGGAAACTTGAAGTTTCAGCTCCCTTCATATAATTTATTTATTTTCATATACAATAAAAGTCTGGAGACTGGCTAGGCCAATCCATGACTTTAATGTACTTCATAAAATTTTTTTCCCTTGGTGGTATAACCCATCTTTAGGAGGTTCTCATCCAAAATATGATGTTTCCACCTCTGTGCTTGACTGTAGGGATGGTTTTCTTAAGGTCATAATCAGCATTTTTCCTCCATCAAACACAGCAAGTCAAGTTGAAAGAGCTCAATTTTGATCTCATCTGACCACAGCACTTTTTTCCAATCGTTCTCTTCTTCTCTCCCAATCGATCCATGGATTTCAATGCATGGCAGCGTATTGTGTTACCAGTGGTTTGTTTGATGTGGTCCTGACTGCCTTGAGATAATTACCAAGCTCCTCTCATGAGCTGATCCCTCACTTTTTTCATGATTATCCTTACCCCATAAGACAAAATCTTGCATGGACCTCCTGGTCGATGGCAAGTGATGCCATTTTTTAAAATTGTGAATAATTGCTCCAACAGTTGTTTTCTTTTCACCAAGCTTCTTGCTTATGTAACCCATTCCAGCCCTGTACAGGTCTACAGTCTTCTTCTTGATGTTCTTTGACAGCTCTTTGGTTTTGCCAAATGAGGCTCGAATGGAGGATAGAGATTCTGTGGACAGGTGGCTTTTATACACATAATGAGTTGTTGTTAAGAGCACCTTCTTAAATTAATCTGTGTACCAAATGAGCACATGACCAGTCTGTGGGAGCCAGAATTATTGTTGATTGGGGATCAATTACTTATTTTACTCAATGAAATGCAACACAACTCATAACATTTATTAAAATGTTTTTCTGGGTTTTTGATTAAGATTTTGTCTCTATTCCTCTAAATAAACCTATGAAAAAAAAAATAGGCCTATTGTATTATTTCTTTGTAAGTGAGCAAACTTACAGAAAAAGCAGGTTATTAAATAATTATTTAATCATCATGAATTTGGGTGCCATGTAGAAAAAAAAAAACATTTAGCAGAGATACTGCTAAAACCATATCATATAATCATGAACTGATTTTTTTTTGTATTGTTTTTTAATGGTTCTCATAAACTTTGTAATTACGAACGTTTTGTGTGCCACCAAACTTTTTCCGTGCTCCAGTTTGCTGCCAGGACTCACTACAAAAGCACAATCCAGTTATGAGTTTGATGTATTTATTCAAATACTCGTCTAAGACTATTATTGATGCCAAATTACTATTTACAGGGCCACTACCATAATCACAGCCTGATTCATCCATTATGACAAAACTGTGAAAGGTGGATTTAGTAGTGTTGTGCACAATTATCCAAAATTCACCGAGATAACTAAAATCATTTTGACTTCCTTTTCATGCTTTTTGACACTTTTGTGACTGAAAGAAACAATGCACATTTTTTTTTCTTGAAGTTAAATCTAAACTTAAATCTCTTCTAAAACAGAGATCTTATTTTGCAATCAAATTCAAATTGTTTATATGCACATTCCGGATGCTGCTTGTGAATTTGATGTTTAAGAGAATGACAGCTCCTGACAGCTATTAAACTGTAGTATAACTCTCAAAGGAATATGTTAAAAAAAAAAAATCGAGAAGCTACAGTGAGGCTGGACTCCCCAGTGTCACTGCGGGGTTGAGAAACAGTTCACCACCAAAAATGACCAGCTAAGCATCGTTGTGGTCAGAGTCTGGCACTAATGAATGAAAACAGACTTACATTTATGATAACAGTGCATGAATTGAGATAAGGCTTTAAAAGGCCTATATATTTGCATTACCTAAAAACAGTTGATGCCCAAATCTCATTCTTGTTTTAGTGGTTAATCTCACATTGATATTGTATAACTGTCCAGTGACTCATTCACAATCTGCTCACACTGAACATCTTGTAAACTTGCTCAGTGTGCTTTGTTTAACTTTCTACACAAGCATATTTGTAATAATTTATAATCCCACTAGTCAATCAGTAGAGGATGGACTCCATTTTCAGTCTCAAAGTTTTTTCCTCATTTCATCTCGGGGACTTTTTTCATTGCACAGCATGGCCTTGCGATTGTTCATTAGAGGACTAAATCTACATTTAGATTTCTGCCGCGCTGCTTTGTGACAAAGTCTGTTGTTTTGTTGCTCTGGAAATGAAATTTAAATAGAACTAAAAAAAGGTGGGATTATTTAATAAAGTGGCAGTAAGTGTATACACCAAGAACAAACCAAAGAAAACCCCATGCGTCTAATAAAGCATCCAAAGAATCCATAAGGGATTCCAAAGCTATTGTTAGTTCCTATTTACAAATGTCCAATTCTTTCCTCAAACCTACTGTAGTCTTAAAATTTCCCAAGCTGGTTAAAACAGCTATTAATGATTATTCCATTTTATTTTTATTTTGTTTAATGTTATTATTATTATTATTATTATTATTATTATTATTATTATTATTATTGTGTGTGTGTGCGCTTTATAAAGCTTGATGTCTACATAAGTTATAAAACCCATACTAAATACTTGTTTTATACTGTTTAAGATTATATGTGTGTATGTTAGTAATAAGATTAGAAAGTATACATAAATCAGCCATAACATTAATTCCACATAACATTAACATTGATTATTAATTTTTAGCAGTAAACTGGTAAGTGTATATAAAATATAGTATGCATTATATATGTTATATGTATGTCTATGGAAATTTTATGTACACTACCAAAAAAAAAAAAAGTTACCACAGTACCTGGTTTATCTAAGCAAATAATTAAGAGCCTTCCATTGGATAATTACTGCAGTAATTTAATTTGGTTCAGCTGGCAACAAGTTATTTAACCCTAACTGCAGTGAGCATCTTTCATTTCTTTAATAACTACATTAGAAAACATATCCTGTGTTCATGGCAAACATGTTACTTTACACGGGTTAAATTATTTGTCTGCATCTAGGCAAACAACTAAAAAGAATCCTGAATGCTCTAATTGAGTTAAAAACTAAAAAAAAAAAAAAAAAGCATTATTAAAACCTAAACAGATAGTGCTAAAGCATCATCTTCAAGTAAAAAATATGTTTGAAAACCATCTTGAATGAGTATAATAAATTCAAATTGTTAAAAAACGACAGTACACCCAAAAAGCTATGTTCATTAGTAAATGTAAGAGCATTTCCACAAGCACAATGCAAAGACAACTTACAGGGTTGGGACTAAACAGCTGTATAGCCTTGAGAAAATTACTTGTCATGAGTTCAATTGGAAAAAAGGCTTTAGTTGGCTATAAAGAATTGACTGTGGAACATTGGGAAAAGATCATGTGGTTTGATAAGTCCAGACTTACTCTGTTCCAAGTGATGCACCCTTCATGCCTATATACTGTACAAGCTTGTGGGGGACAGTGTTATGATCTGATCTTGTTTTTGTTGATCAGGTCTAGGCTAGTCAACATAAATGTGTAAATACTGTATGTGCCCAAATTTAGATCAGCTGATGACCTGAATATACTGAATGACAATTGTTCTGTTGATTCCAAGATCACAATACCAGAATTCATAGGGCTCAGATTGTGAAAGAGTGGTTCAAGGAGCATAAGACATAATTTTCACACATGGATTTGCCACCAACTTGGTACAAACCTTAACCCCATTGAAAAATTTGGGGATGTGCTGGTGAAGGCTTTACATAGCAGTCAGACTCATCATTAATACTAGATTTGGCAGAAAAAGAAATGTGACGCTGGATGGAATTATACACTGGTGTGTGTGTGTGTGTATTATAATTATATTAAAAAAAAAAACATGTTTATTTAATTGGCAATAGTAATAATACCACTGACTAAGCAATATAGCACCAGCAAATAGTTACATACCGTACACTTGCGCTGTTACAGATTTTTTTGTACAGTGGAAAGTAGCAACAGTTATTCAATTAATGACTCACATTTCAGAGATATTATTATTATTATTATTATTATTATTATTATTATTTCATTTATTTATTTATTTATTTATTTCCCAAGAAATGAGGCCAACTTGACATACAGTACAGTATTGGGCGCAAGGATTTGAGGACACTGGATTTAAGGCAAGCTGATGGGGAAAAATGAAAGTGTGATTTTTTTTTTTATGTACGCTTTATAGAATCAGCCAAGTCCTGTCTATCAGGTTTGCGGTGCTTATCGATACGGCTTTGACTGTCTTATTTACAGGGAGAATTATCCGCTGGTTTTATGGATGCCATAAACACACAAGATAATCCGACAGCAATACCCTTCCAGACCTCATCCGCATTTACAGTAGGATGTTTGCTATCTTACTATAATTTTTTATTTCTTAGTGGAAAAAGAAAATTTATGAAAGAGGAAAGGATTCTGGGACTAGAACGTTGTCTTTGTTCCTTTTAGTCATTACTTTTGCTTTATTCCAACTGTGTGATGGTAAACTTTGACCTGTAACTTAAAATGCTTACTGTATGTGGTAATTAAAAACAAAAAGCAGCACTATGGTTTCTTTGGTTGGTAAAAAAAGGCGTGGGAAAAAAGTTGCTATTATTAAGTTGCTTTCAGGCCTGGCTTTTACCTCACTCTCATTCATTGTTTTTTTTTATTGTTTTTTTGTTTTCTCCTTGCTTGCTTGGTTTTAAATAGCAATGGTGGCACTTGTGCATTGGAGAAGTTGATACAGTATAGGAAGAAATAAGAGATCCCTCAAATAGATAATTCAAAGGGGTGATACTGTATCCTGTATCCCAGTGGCATACAGTATTAGGTATGCCACTGGGATACAGGTGGCATTTTTTTTATGTTTGCCGTCAGCCCAGCCCTTCTGAGTTCTTTGAGGACATTTTGTCACATGTTAAATGTGGTCCTGTAAATTGCTTGAGAAGATAATCATGGCATCCACGGTCCGTGCAGGCGGAGTACAACATCCATCAATTGCTGAAAAGTGGCTGGGGTGCCGTGCAGGCCAAAGGGGAGAACCCTGTACTGCAATGGCCCTGTTCATTACTAAATGCTGTTTTTTCATTAGTATCAGCCTCTTACCTCTTGGTTAAACCCAACATGGAGTTCCCAGATGCTCAATGAGGTCATCCACTCGAGGCAACAGATATCCGTCGAACTCAGAGATTTCAATCAAATGTCTACTGTAAAGTCATGCAAATCCTGATTGAACCATTGGGCTTGGGCACGGGAAGCTCTTGTTTTTGTGGAGGCGAAAGATCCTTCTCTCTTTGAACTAGCTCACAACCCTGTGCTTTGGGAGAGAGAGACGCAAGAGCTGAAACAAGCGGCAATGGTTCATTCTATTTTTAAAAAGACTTATGTGATAGAGCTCAGCGCATTTTCTCTCATCCGCCTGTTGCAGTCTGTAGTTCACTGGCCCTATTCTATGGTCAGTAAGTAGTTACTTTGGTAGGCCCACGTGACTGAAGAGCAGCACAAGCTGCTTGGCGTTGGCTTTGGAGGACGCTTTCCGCAGCGAATGGGCCTCAGGGTAATGTGTGGTGGCATAGTCTATTAATACAAAGATGAACTTAAGGCCCCTCGCAGATTTTGAAAGAGGGCCGAGAAAGTCCATCCTGATACAATCGAACAGATTGCCGATGAAAGGCAGAGGCATTCAGGACACCGTTGACAGAAGGTCCAATTGGAAGTGATCCTTAATCTCCTCTATGGTGTTCTTCACTCCAAGGTGGCCACCTAAAGGGTGGGAGTGGGCCAGGTGCATTATGACGTCAACCTTTCCTTGTGGTACCACTAGAAGGTTGCGTGGTTCCCCTTTTCTCAGCGTGTGATAATACAGAATTCCCCCACAGACCAGGAAATATGACGTCGACCTTTGGCGTCCATCATCTTCAGTCTGAACCCCGATCTCTCTCACCAGCAGAGTTTTAGGTGCATGTCTTTTTTTTCTAGTTGACCCGTAGTTCTCGCTTTGGTGGGTCTTCTTTTCGCTTTAGCTCAGGGGAGAGTACCAAGAGTGCCACGCACCTTCTGTGCATGAGGTGGAGCTGACCATGGTGCTTGGAGTGATGAATCTGTGCTTGGTTTTTTCTCTGCTTGGTTGGGTGCGAGGGTGGCAGATACAGTTGTATCATCATGTCACAGTCATTTTTATTTTTTGGTACTGAAAAGTCTATAATCAATGCGACAAAACTCAGGAAAAAACTGTACCACTAATGCATGCTTGAGATTCCGGCTACTATTTATAATGATAAATACTGATCCACAGATATCTGATGTAAGTATATTACCCATTTAGTAACTCCACTATCCTATTATCTTGTATGATATATTTTATGGTAAAAGTAGTTCTCAGGGTTAAGCGTTCTTTAGATTAAAAGCTTGGGGATCTTACAGCTAAGGAAGTCATAAAGGTCACATCTGCACTTTCAAAACTTCCAACCGCCCTCACCTATACCACAATATATCACATTTCTCACTGCTTTATGTTACGTAATCAGAAATTACATCCGTTATCACTTTTTAAATGTGTGTAATTGTTTTCAAGATGCCCTGAAAATGAGATAAAATTGGACTCTCACACACACAAAGCAGATGTTGTGTGAAGAGTATATTAATAGATGGAATTTGTGAGCTGAATAGTGTGAATGTGCATAAAGATCACTTCACTTTCAATCTGTTGGAATGTCTTTCATGACCTTTTAGATATGAAATGGATTTAAATATGGCATCAATTCCAGTGGTTAAAAAAAAAACAATATTCCAGCCAGATATTACTTTAAAATCTTAATGACATACTGTAAAAAATGCAGAAAGGCCGCATGGAAATGAGAAAGAAGAAAGTATTAGTCTAAGAAAATCAGTGTAAAAAAATTTGGTAAGAGAAAAGAATAGACCATGATGCAAACCTTTAACAATAAATACTAATACCACTCACTACTACTACTACTACTACTACTACTACTAATAATAATAATAATAATAATAATTATTATTATTATTATTATTGATATTATGAATTCGTTTATTTGATTGATTCAGTATTACATTTATGGTTGAGCTTTTAACTGATGGTAAAAATGCTCTTAAAAGTAATTACACAATTGTCATTTGTGCTCCAAGCACATTTTATAAATAAATAAAATGAAAGCAATGATTCTGTACATGTGCAATGACTTTTCTTTTGGTAAGGGAAGTTGGAGAAAAATGACAAATTGGTTTAAGCTAACAGGAATTGAAAAGCAACTCAAATGATCACCCTTTACAATTGTGATGATCAGAAAAGAATCTCATTAGACACAACATGCTGATCTTTGAGGCAGATGGGTTTCTTTAAACCATTCTGTGTATTTTTACTTACAATTTGACTGTTGCTGTTGGTTTTAAAAACATGTGTTTCTACTTCTTATATGAAGAAAAAAAAAACAGTTTCCCTGTTAGACTGCAATTATATCCAACTCCTGCACAAACATTTATTTCTTGTACACATGTAGTCTGCTTTTTGGACAGTTGAGAGATTGTACTTTTAAAAATAGAGACATAGCGTTTTTAAAAACATATTGGATAGAGAAAAAAACTCATATACTAATTTTATATATATATATATATATATATATATATATATATATATATATATATATATATATATATATATATATAATTCAGACAATTTATGTTATCCGTGATCCAGACAGTAGTGATTCCGTTACTGCGTGTGTAAAAGTCGTCCTACAAGCCCCGCCCCCGATAACGTCTCTACAGCGTTACACCTACAGTATGTGGTTCGACTCACCATGAACGTACTTACGGCCACCGCGCGAAACCGCACAGGTAAGATAGGGGTATTAGTAGTTAACAGATTAAGGGCCAAACTTCGCTGAGTGATGTAAATAATTATAAAGGTCCTGACTAAAATGACATGCATGAGGAATCACAAAGTAGTTTTAATTTTCTGCAATGGAAAAGTTAGTCTACTCTATATAGTTAGTCTCTAACTAGTTAGTTTTATCGAAAAGTTACGCTGTAATGTAACTTCTTTCATAATAATTTTGTAGTGCATTTAGTTACTTTAAAACGTACATAACATCCTGTAACATTATATGCTTATAAAGGTTGCCAACTGTCCTTGTCTTATTCAGAAAATACAATAAGTTTCCAAAAAACATGATGTTATTTCTTATATGACTAATTTTGTACAACTATTCTTATACATTTATATTTCATTCAGTATCACACACCATCCAGGACTGGTTGTAAGTGACAATGAATATAATACTTGTCCACTGTACTGTCCTAGCAGGCAACTGACTTACTTACAGTATGATATACATTTGCATTTAAGCATTATCTTCTTTCTAATTTATCAGCATTCATTCTTTACATCACCAGAAATGTGTTTTTTTTTGTTTGATAAACCACACAGTGACCTATGAATCATTCAGGCATAAAAAAAAGAAGTCAAAGCCTGAAAAAAGAAACAAGAAAAATTCAAATTGCTAATCCAGATAAAAACTGCCACATTACTTTTACATTACCTTTAAGCCTCTAAGAGATTTGGCCATTGCTGATGCTATCTGTGTAAGCTTTCAGGGAAATTCATTTTTTTTTGGTCCAGCATCTAAGATCAGGCTTAAGGCAGTTGAACAGGACCAGGGTGCATGGAGGTACGGCTGCTGGAAAATACTGCATGCAAGGTGAAAATTTAGCCTCATAGGGTGGTTCCCTCAGAAGTTCATCTATAAATAAATTATGGTACCAAACATTCCATAACACCCCTAGAAAAAAAAAAAAAAAAAAAAAAAAAAAAATATATATATATATATATATATATATATATATATATATATGAAATGATAAGAAAAAGTTTTCCTTAACGTATTGCATGCATGCAAATGTCTGAGGAATAAGAGCGTAGCATGTCTGCTCAGAACAGCGCCATCTTGCCCCCACCTCCCCCAGTTCTTAATGGATTCTTATCTCTCAGATACAGTCAAGTATACTCCCTTTGTCATGTCACTGTGTAAATGTTGAAATTTTATCACGTTCCATCGTTTAAGAATCACTGTACAACCATAAAAAATTACCCATACTAAACAAAACATATATCAAAGGGCAAGTCATGCGGTCAAGGGTTTTAGACGTCTCTTGTTAAACGTAGAGGTTTTAAAATGTCGCGTACTGTATATATGATAAGAATCCCCGAATAACTGCACAAAATGTCATCTCAACAAAATGTAATTAAACAAAAACATATATCACGGATAAAGTAACACATTCAAGACTAACGCGTCTTTATGTAAAACACGGAGATTTTAAACATGCCGTATGGCGTAGACTAAAGATCATCAACTCGAGTTTCCAAATGTGCAGAAAATATACAGAATTAAGTGATGACAACTCAATTGCTCAGGGTTAACACAATTAGCAAATACATTGAGGAAAATTCCAAAATATTATGCATTTTCAACTATTACTTACCTGTCGAAGAAAAAACGGAGAAGCACTTTTGAGAAGTTGACCATCGCGGGAGAGCTTTTTTCGCGCATGCGCAGATTACCTAAAGTCAGCTTAAATTCTACTTGACATAGGTACTCTATTAACTTGTTTAGATTTGTCAAAGAATCATAAGTAACATTTACTTGACTGTTGAATGTTTAAGATTTGCAAGTCTAAATTAAGTAAATTTATAGATTTTACTTAATACTTTAAAGTTTTCACTTTAACAAAATTATAATTAGTAAAAAATACACTTTTTTGTTTGTTTCATTTACAGAGCCTTAAAATCATTTTTTACAGTGCATACTCACACACACATACACTTACACAGTGCCTGCGCGCACAAACAGAAACACTTATCTGTCAGGATTTATTATTTTCTTTTTTTTAAGGTAAAGTGCAGGTTAATTTGTTTTATTTTTTACTCAATATTTCGTGTTAATTATTTAATGTATTTATTTTTTGGGGCTGTGGAATGAATAATTTGAATGTCTTATTTCTTACGAGTGTTTTTAAATATGAGTCCACTTTAGGAACGAATTATGCTCGTAATCCAAGGTTCCACTGTACTACTTTCATATTATCTTATATTATCTTATATTATCTGTGTGTTTATTTCTCCTGAAAGAAACTAACATACACTGCATGCTATTAGCGTGTTGATTTACCACGGTATGTGTAATTTAAGTGTTTGAAGTGTGTGTGCACCGCCTCGCTGTAGACAGCATTCATACTGTAGCGTTCATGCAATTCGCGCAGGTTTCAGTACTGTATATTTCTTTTAAAAAATGGCCTTGACATGCTGCTCCGGCTCTGAGTATATCCTTCCCTCCTACAGTAATATCTTTTTGATTTTTTTCAATTATTTTTATTATCATTATTAATTCATCGGCTGTGTGCAATTCTCTGAATTCTTTAAACAAGTGATCCCTTTACTAATGCTACTTAGTATGACAGCTAATTTATTGTTCTGAACTGTACTGTACTGATCCTGAAGCAGTTCCTTCACTCCACCTCCACAACTCCTAAAATTTGGAATTTGAAGCATCACATTCCGTGGAATATCATTTGGCCATTCTTGATTTCTTTGATGTCCTTATATGGGGATTCATTTCTCTATTTTAAAATCAGTTTTTTTGCAAGTCTTTAAAGAAGTTTCTTTTTTTTAAATGCCCAAACTTGTCCAAGGCGCCTGGGCTACTGATTACTCTACTGCTTTTTGTGCCGGAGGATCCTCAAGCACAGGATGCGATCGATTTTGGATAGATCTATTTCACTGGATTAGCGATAGTTAATACTGTCTGTAACCCAGACATGTCCTGGTTCAGAAAGCAGAAAGAGGGGGGTCGTGGGTAAAGTAAATCCACAGAAGTCTTGTTGTGAAAAGCCCTCAGTTAAAACAGCTGTGTTTCGGGTGGATCGAATGTCAGTGTATGTATAAACATAATAAGAGAAATGTCATGTTTATGTTTCTGATATACACTGTACATGAGAAACACATCTTTTCCTTTTAGAACTGATGAGTCATGTATATACTTTTTTGGAGGTCGGTTGTTTTCTTTCTGTCCGAGTGCATCGGCTTCAAATTGCCTGTGATGTGATGATGCATGTGGGTTTGGATGCAAATGTGCAAAAAAGTACACAGTGAAATGGACATAGACAGGCCAACAATAACACATGAGAAAATAATACACAAACAGGAAATAGTGATGAAAGACAAAAAATAAAAAAAATCTTTGGAGCTTTCTCATTTTTGGTTGGTGTGGATACTTCCACCATAAACCCATTATTTCCCCAAAACAGATTTTTTTTTTTCATTAGGATTCTGTAAATTGGTGAGTTAGAGTGCCCTGTGCTCATACCAAACATCTACTTACTACTGTTTGATCATTTATAATCTCATTTTTACTCAAAACAGGACAGGATCCATTTTGAACCTGATTTCACTTAAGATGTCTTTTTCCTGTAGTCTCAGGGTGTTTTTCATCAGCACTGCCCCCTCTGGCTTGCTTATTAGGCATTAATGACTTCCACTCATTAGGGACTCAATGGTTAATGCAAATTGGAAAGTTCACTTCTTGGTACTGCTAAGCAGCCATGATTTGGCTCTTAATAATCAAATGCCTTTTTTGTTTCTTCTCAGAAATAAGACTCTATATATAAAAGTAAAAAACAAACAAATAACACTCTAGTCACTAAAAAAAAAAAATGCTATTATTTATAGGTCTGCCCAACTGAAATGTGTAGACCCTTATCACAAGGGCTGTCATTTTAAAATCTGATTACCCCCACAAGAGACAAAGGAGAATAAAACTACATTTAAAGGTTTCCTACCGACATTGTGTCTGGTTACACAATAAATTCACTTTGTTTACTGTATGTCTTACTGCTTATGCATTACATTACTAACTGTCCAATATTGTGGACTGTCCATTTTTTCTTTAAAAGCTGACTGACCAAACGTCCTATTGAGATTTATCCTTTCGAGAATTGTGGACAGTATTGTTTGTTATTTTATATAATATAATTTAATATATAAAAAAAAAAAATACTGTAAAAAAAAAAGCCCTGGGAAAACGGGGACAGGTGGCGACACCATCTATTAGTAGGATCACATAGACCCAAATCCTATCCCAGAGAACTCAGAGAGCATCCCAGAGGGCATAAGGCAGGGTACAATCACAAGGCACAAGCACACACAGTACTGGCAATTTGGAGCCATCACATGTCGTTGGACACTAATAGGAATGTCACAACATTTATAATAATATCATATCATAAATAAAGAAAAACTCCATATAATTTTGGATTTTTTTAAATATGTTAAAAATAATTTTGAATTGAAGATTCTTTAACATATTATATGTAACTTAGAGAAGATATAGAACATAACAAATGTTTAAACTGATTTTTCTTTTTTTTTACTGTAATTTTATGCACAAAATGAGCTCATCTGAAAAAAGTTAGGACAAAGTCATGTTTGCCATGGTGTAGCATCTCCTCTTCTTTTTAGAACAGCTTGAAGACATCTGGACATTAAGGTTATGAGTTTCAGGAGTTTTGGTGTTTAAATCTCATTCAATTCAATTTAATTTTATTTGTATAGCACTTTTAACAATTGACATTGTCGCAAATCAGCTTTACACAATCAAAAGAGTTATTTAAGTTTGTATGAAATGTGAGTATGTATGAATCAAAATGATATGATTGTCCCAGATGAGCAGGCTGAGGACGAGGGGGACAGTGGAAAGGAAAAACTCCCTGAAATGGCAGTAGGAAGAAACCTTTAGAGGAACGAGATTCAACAGGGAACCCATCCTCATTTGGGTGAAAGGGGATAGCAGGGATTGATCTGCATCATACGATGTGAGACTGGAAGTTCAGTATAACAGCACCTAGACTCTTCTACTTCAAGCCATGCTGTTGTAATAGCTGTAGTATGTGGTTTTGCATTATTCTGATGAAATACACAAGGCCTTTCCTGAAATAGACATCGTCTAAAACCTTTATATACCTCTCAGCATTCATAGTGCCTTCTGAAACATGCAAACCGCCCATACTATCAGAGATTCTGGCTTTTAAACTGAACGTTGATAACACTCTGGAAGGCTCCTTCCTCTTTAGCCTGGAGGACCTGGCGTCCATGATTTCCAACAAGAATATCAAATTTGGACTCGTTTGACCAAAGAACACTTTTCCACTTTAAAACAGTCTATTTTAAACGAGGTTTTACAGCACAAAGATGATCTTTTTCTATGACAACTTAGTAACTAGTTTGGATATTGATTATTATATTGCTTTAAAACATAGTTTAAGATTAAAACTTTTCCAACAGATGAGGATAATAACATATTTACCAACCTATTTTTACTAAAATTGAAGATTCATACAGTATACAGTATACATCTAACCTACTGCGTTCTATTGGCCATATAGCACAGAACTAATCTGTGCTACTTACTTCGTGACTTGGTATTATGCATCAGGTATTTTATAGGCAGAAAAAAGCCCAATAAAATTCTAATCAATTTTACAAGCTCCTGTTTTATTGGTTGAGTGGTAATGACTACAGTGTAATACAGTATTTACACAGCACTGTTGTCTCCAGTTTACACACCAGCAGTAACATGTCCTTTAAAATCTGTGCTCATTATTTCAGTCGTCAGTCGTTAAGGAGAAAAAAAAACAAATACATGAAATCCATTTTACATAAAAATTCTACAGATTTAGTGTGAAATTACTTGAGCTTTCACACTATTCATTTCTGAAATGTCTGACCATTATACAGCTCACTATATCTTCCACTTAAACTGTTCTGATTTTATAATGATGAGACAAAGTGTTTTTTTTTTTCCCACAAGTTTGATCCTGATATTGTGGGAACTTAGATTGGGAACTTGGATTGGAGTGAAGTTTGTCAGAATTATGTATGGCCCTGGAGTTTGGGGGAAAAATGCAGCAGTCAAATAACTTTTTTCTTAGTATGCTTGAAATATGCTTGAAACATTGTGACATAAAGTATTGATGGAAGATGGTAGCAGTTCTTGGAACGTTGTAGGTGATTGGTGACTCTTCATAAAGCATCCAAAAATATGCTGAGTTCCTACAATTTACCATTATTCAATGTTAGAATGTTGCAAACCTGTCATGATTTCAACTCATCATTAGTCACCCAACAAGAGTGCAGTGCACAAATATATGGAGTATGAAGCGACTTGAGGCTTGTCACTATACTGTTCACTAAACACCTTTTGTTCACCTGACATGAAATCTTGCAACATCTGGATTAAAAATTTTCCTAAGAACATTATCTTTTGTTCATAAAAAAATGTGTAGCATTGTAAAGCACCACCCTTCCTTCCTTCCTTCCTTCCTTCCTTCTCCTATTTTTGGCCCCTTCTCCATTTATTTGCCAAATGCAATTTATAGTATCCAACAATATTTTTTTGTTATCTCCACATCTTTTCTGGTTGCATGTGTTGTTGGACAGGTCTAAACAGTATGTCATAGCTGGGACTTTTCTCCAGTCAAACAAAAGATCCACTAAACCTCATATCTAAAAACGTTGCAATAATTGTCTGACATGAAACACACCATTAACACACAACCCTTTTGCTGCGTGAATGGTTTGAGCTGCCACAGGCACGACAGTACACGCTCTCCTGCACTTTCTTCATGATGGATCATATGTCTGATGGGCTATGCAAAATCAGGAGTGAGTGATGGAAAAAGATGATTTGGGGTGACAGCTGAGCCACTGGTAATTAGAGGAAGCAAAGATGCAGCTTTACAGGACAGATTTTAGAGTCTTTCGCTCCAGATTGTTGAGACTGTAGAAGCTATGTCAGTATGCACACTTGGCACAGATATGTATGGGAATGATTAGGACTTGTTTTTTGTCCATGAGGCAGTCAGTAAACGACTGACAGATGGAGTCAGGCACAAACAGTTTGGTTAAAAGAAGCTATTTTCAAACATTTTAACACATACATATCTATCTAGCATTTCATAGTTAGTGGAGACATGCAGAATGTGTGATAATTCTGACTAATAATTTTGATAGAATTCTTTAATGTTTCTTCTCACACCAGCTTTCTTTCCCTTTTCATTTCTTCCTTTCTTTCTCTCTTTTTTTTTCTGTCTGTCTTGTTTCTGGTTGTAAATCTGATTTAAAAACCATGCCTGAGTGGTGGATTTCATTTGGCCTTGATCTTCCAATATGTTGTGTGTGTCCACTGGCCATGGACTGAGTTCAGCACCAGATTACTTGGCATTCATCAATGACAGTGAGGTTTGCTCTACTCTGTTCTTCTCTTTTGGGCTTCTCAACCCTCTCTATCACTCTGGTTATTTTCTTGATGTTTTTATAGCTTAAAGGCTCTATAGATCCATACAGCAGTGTTTGCATGGGACAGTGGTAGCTCAATCAGTTAAGGCACTGGGTTACTTAGTGGAAAGTTGGTGGTTTTAGCCCCAGCTCCACCAAGCTGCCATTGTGGGCCCTACGCTGTACCAAGGCTGACCCTGCACTTTTGACCTCAGCAAAAATATGAGAATAATGAATTTCACTGTGCAGTAATGTATACAGTATGTGAGAAATAAAGGTTAAACTAAACCCAACTTGTAGCAGTTATGGTAAAGCCATGTGGGCCATATCATCCATTAGTGTCATTGAAATGTATTAATGACAAAAGAGTTTGAAGAATTTGTTTGTTCCTGCCTCTGTCTGCCTTCCACTGATCTATTAAGATTTTTGATTTGTTAATGCAGATTAAGTTTAGTTTCATATATTAGAAGTTAAGTTTAAAATTGTCTCTCACTCTTCCTTGGACTCACTATCATAAAGCTACACTTACAAATTTGCAGCAGCAAGCTTATACAGTACAGTATGTGTTGACTAAATGGTCCGCTGTGGCAACCCCTTGCCAAGAGCAGCCGAAAGAACAGCAAAAGTTTAAATTGCATGAACTACAACATCAATTTTTAGCTGTTTAGTATGGTTTGCTGCTTTAATTGGACATTGATTTCCTTTCAGTGTTAGAAGTTGAATTTTAAACTAAGACAAAGATTTAACTGGAAATTAGATTAGAAATACAATTTTAGTAAAACTAACTTAAATGTGTGCAGTGTGTGTTACAGACAGGGTTTTAGTATTTTTAAGTGCTTCTTGGTCTTAAAAGCATGGGGAATTATGTACCAAAAACAGTGGTCAGACTTTTCTTGACTTTTCTTTTAACCATTATTTCTGCTGGTCCTGTTAGGGGTCGCCACAGAAGACCAATTTGTCTACCACACTCAAAACTGCAACACACCGATAAATATACACTGTCTGGTCAAAAAAAGTTGCCGTTTCAAAAAAGTCAAATAATTGTGCTGAGCAAAAAAAAACAATTAAGGAGATTGAAAAATCCTACAACTGGGTTAAAAACCCTTTACCACATTATACAAACTGGAAAAGATAATGCTGAACCATCAACTTTGTGAAAGAAATGTAGTCAGAAAAAATAAATGGAGATTGCTTAAACACTTCAATTGCTTCAATTTACTAGAAAGAATAAAGATTAGACTTTGGAGTGAGTAAAAAAAGTGATGTGGTCTGATGAGTCCAGACTGAGTCTTTTCCAGGGTGATGTGCGTGTCACGGTAAGTAGGAAAGCACATGAAGCGATGCACCCATCATGCATAGTGTCCACTGTACAAGCCTCTGGAGACAGTGTTATGATCTGGTGTTGCTTCAGTTGCTCAGGTCTAGACTCAGCAACGTTATGTGGCAATAAACTGAAGTCAGTTGATGACTTGAATGGACCAATTTACTGCGTCAAATTTGGTAAATCACATCTACGGACTTTCTACCTGATAGCACGGCCGTGTATTAGGACTCTAACTGTGAAAGAGTGGTTCTGGAAACATGAGAAATCATTTTCACACATGAACTTGCAACCACACTGTGTGCTGAAATCAAAGCTAAAGGTGATTGAATGAAATCTCAGAGTGTGAGACTTTCAAAAAATTTCATTCAGAAACAGTCACCAGTTATTTAGTTATTTCTTTTATAATTTTTATTTAAACATTTTCTGTTGATTGCTTTATATTGAACAGATCAAGTGATGCTTGTAAAAATTGAATAAGGATTTTTGTGGGTGCAGAACATTTTCTGCATTTTGTATATGAAAGGAAAAGTGTGTGTGTGTGCGCTCATATTTTATGTATTTTCAACGACTTTACTCTTCCCCATAGATTAGGAGCTTAGTGGAGCAAATTTCAGTATGTCATTGAGGGCTTAAAGGAATAAAACTGTAACAAATGTGAACACTAATACCATAGGCTCTGCAATGCTCTTTCAAACTGATACTTGGTTTAAATATTAGAAAAAAAAAAATTAAAACTTTTTTTATTTGGCCTTAAAGTAAAGTAAATTATTTTTGCAGATAATATTTGTCATGATGACAGACTTCCACAATACTGTATATACAGTGTATGTTCTATTTGTTTCTAACTGAGAGCAAACTAAACATAATTTTACCATCTATAAGGTTATTATGCAAATTTTGTCTGTTATTTTATCATAGAGTGAGTTTGGTTTACAGTGTTTTGATGTTCCATGATTGGAGGTAAATTCAGCTAGTAGTAAAGTTCAATTCAATTCACTTTAATTCAACTTTATTTATATAGCTCTTTTAAGAATGGTCATTGTCTGCTTCACAAAAATGAAAGAAATTCATTCATTCAAAAAAAAAAATTGTATGTGTAAGAAAAATGTGTCTAGATAATAATGAGATGAATGAATGAAATGTCTCTGATGAGCAAGCCAAGGGTGACGGCGACGGTGGCAAGGAAAAACTCCCTGAGATGGCAATAGGAAGAAACCTTGAGAGGAACCAGACTTAATCAGAGAACCCATCCTCATTTAAAGTTAATAATAAAGTCATAATAAAATGATTAGTCATTTTGTTATAATGTTCATATTTTACTGTATATCGTATAGCAACTACATAATGTGAGTCAGTTTACAGTCCCAAATTACAGCTAATGAGGCAGCTACAGTAATCCCAACTGGAATAATTCTTCAGTCAGTGTTGGTCAATGAAAGATTAGTTCAACCCTGTTTGTGTAACTCTTGCACAACTTAATTAGTGCTTAAATCTTAAGAAATAGAGTACTGTGCAAAACTCTTGAGCCATTCCTTATTTCATCATATTGCATTAAATTAAATTCTGTAAATAAAATTAAAGGAATATTAACAAATGTTATACTGTGAAAAGCTGCAACATGGCTAAAGAGACAATAAAAAAAAATGTTCGTTTATGTAACAACCTCAGCAGCAACCTCGTTTCCCCTCTCATCTGTTCTAACACCAGTGGACCATTGTTACGTTTATTGGCACTTAAAACCACTTCTGGTGTGTGTGTGTGTGTATGATACTTATACCATATAGATGTAAAAGATTGTGTGTATAAATTCTGATATAACAACATTAAAACACTTGCCGCTTTAACCACACTGTCCCTGTTTTTTCAGGCGTGTCCCATTAAAAAAAAAAAAAAAGTCTGAGAAATTGTTTGTATAACCACCATCGAACAAATTTGAAAACTAAAAAGACCTGGAGAACTACTCCTTAAGACTACTTTTAAAATATAAGAAACCTCGGCTCTTTGGAAGCAAAATATGGAGAAATAGTGGTAACTTTTGTACAGTACTGCATGGTCCATTTTTTTGTCTTATCAGTAGTACAAAGCCTGACCCACTGAGCCACCACGTGTGATTAATAACTTATTAACTTACAAATATTACTGTATAGTATAAAAGCTACTTAGGAGTTGTTGCATGTAATTCTGCAAATTCAAATGTTGTTCATAACATTTTGAATAAATTATTATGTGGGAAGAGGCAGAGCCAATCTTGATTGATGTTTTTTTTTCTAATTTATTCAGAAATGAGGCCCACAGAAAATGCTTGGTCCAAAAACTGCATCGCCGTTATTATTATCAAAGTTCTGTATATTTGTTTGAGCTAGAATCTGATGAAGTCCTTTTTAAAGCCTCACTCACTACAGTATGACCAAAGAAACAGGAGATTACATTTGAGGATTTCCATATCTCCTGTGTGTCTTCAGGAGCTGAAAGTATCTCTGCCTGTCCTCCTGTGCTTTCTTCTGCCATTATAATTGGTTATTTAAATAAGCAACAAGAAACAGTTCAGTTTCAGTTTGTCATGACATCACTTATTCCTCCACTCAGTGCTGCCTTTAAGCATTATGAGTAGAACACATGTAATGAATGAAAAACAATCAGTGGTTACAACATGACCACAAAAATCAGCCTTTACAGAAGCCATGTTGCCAGTATTTAAACTGGGAATCACTCTGGACATTTTACAGCCTATTTAAATTTTTTAAGCATTTATCTGTTTTTGTAAATGATCCCTTTATATGTACAGTATATACACTATTTACATTACATATATTTATTTACATAACAGTTTTGTTCTTCTGTCACTGTTTCTCTTTTCTCTGATAAGTACAGTATAAGCTTAATCAATGTCTTTAAGCAGAATAAGGTTTTCCAAAAGAATCACACTTAACGGTTCTCATATAAGAATCATACGAGCACATATTGACAATGTAATTAGAGGAACGCTTCATGACCTCATATAAGAACACTATATGTATTAAATACTTTACTAACCTTTCTAATTATTGCCTTTTTACAATAAAGTCATGGAGCTTTAAGTCTTCTCCAGATGTCCCAAAATGCTTTTTTTTTTTTTTTTCATTTCATGGTGCTTTACTGACCATTACAAAAAAAAAAAAAAAAAAAGAAACATACTGTATGTGAATAAATAGGTGGCACAAGAACTAATTTTGTAACGATAGTAGGTTTTATGTAAATTTGCTTGACTTCTAAGAAGGCTTGTTCATATGCTGCACTTTAATCTGGATAGTATGAAAAATAGCAAGTTGAAGTTTGAATGTTTGTTTGTTTTTGTTTGTTTACTTTAGGCACCCAAAAACTTACTTCTCTGAAATAACAATATATGACAATAATTATTATAAAAAAACATATTGCATATTGCTATTTAAAATTAAAGGGCTGTTATTTATTTTATTTATTTATTCATTAATTTACTTGATATTTTTTCAATTAGGTGCAACTCCAAGTTCAATTTTAAGTTAATACTACTTTCTTAAAATAAAATTTAGTGTGCATTGATTTATTTAAGCATCCATCGCAGCCACATCCATAACATCATCACCATCAGTGTCTGCAATGGCTCGCATTATGTGAGGAAAAACCTTAATAAACATGAATGAAGTGGATTCCATTCCTGCATTACGTTTTCAAAATGCCTTGGAGAACAAGTTAGTCAACTGAACGGTGACAAATTCACACAAAAACAAATTACATGAAAGCATGGATAGCAGAAATAGATGGCTAGCAGCTACAGCTCTTGAATATAAACACATGGCTGTTATGGATGTTTAATACCTAATATAGTAATTATATACGTGTATGCATAGCAGTTTTGTGCCTGTGAGGCTTTCCCTTAATTGTTTCATAATATTAGTGCTGATTTACTGAGTAGTTCAATTTATTACCTCTCACATTCAATCATCCAAACCAGACATCACTGGTCTGCTTTTTCTCTCCCGTGTGTCTTTCATGCTCTACATCTTTTCCTCTTTGTGAAACTTTTTGTTTTCCTTGTCAGTATTTTGTCATGATTGCCTGAAGGCTGTCCACAATCGACCACCACTTGAGAAAGCCTTGCTTCCGGCTCTATGACAAAATACAGCGGCTGTTCGTGTGCCACACGTCATTAACTGCCCTAATACTTTAGTGCACTGATGTATGGAACAATTCAGTCTCTGAAACTGGCTCCTGGCAAAATTGCCTTTCAATCTCATGAGGTTTCACTGCTGCATTAAAATTTGTCTCCTATATACACTCTTTCAAGGTTTTTTTTCTACTCTCATCACAGCTGTTTATTTCTTAATTTCTTTAATTTAATTGTAGTTTTTTAGTAAAGAAAGCAGCGTAATGCAACCTGAAATTGATTTATTTTAGTTACATTTTTTTCCTGTCTAACAGAGCAAACTATCGGAGACTGACAGTCAGTCGGAGCTGGTGTCTCTGGCAGTTTGAGCTTCCCAGTGAAGTGCTTTATGTATAGTGGAATATAACAGTTTGTCAATAAATCTGAAGATTTTCACTGTTCAGAATGCTGTCTGTTTTAATGGTATTTATATGAACAGTGCTTCCCTAGGGTATGATTTGACGGGAATTAATTATGAGTTAAATTTATTAAAAAGTTTAATTATACCTGATGGGCAGTGGGTGGCAGGCAGGCATGCATAAAATAAGCATATGAAAAAAAAAAGTCAATATTACCACAGACAGCAGTAACATGGGCAACGAGATTTATACTCTGGCATGAACTTAATCATAGTACTGTATGATTGAATGGCTCTATAGGAAGAAAGAGGTCTTAAAGTCTTAACTGCAGCGGGAGCAGAGCAAGAGTATTTGTCTAACAATTTATTACCCCTGGTTGGGCAGGTAACATAATGATACTACTTCTTTAGGCTTTCTTCCAAGTTACTGTTCCAAGTTATAAAATTATCCTGAATTAATTCATGAGAACCAGGAGAAATTCACTTAAGCCTAATTAAAGTGTAAATTCTTAGTCACAATGAACTGGAGACGGCAATCAGATACCCAGGTTTGGGGAAAAAAAATCAGATACCCGTAAAAGAATCCTGTTAATTGGAAATGTTTTAAGTATTTGATAATTTTTTATTGGATTGGCATTTACCTGTTTAATATATGTATATTACTAGTGCAAATACCCTTTGTTAAAGGGAAAATAGTTTATAGAAATAATTGAATGGTTGAAGCTAAACATACCCATGTGTGTCGTCAGTAAGCCTGTTTTACAACATAGAGCTTATATATTTTTTTCTGTTTGAAAAAGCCTTAATTAACAAACACTTTATAGATGTGCAAAGATGGCCCTACACCAAATATTATACAAAAATATTTGGTGTAGGGCCATCTTTGCAATAAATCCAAATAAAGTTCAGCTCAGTGAAAAAGACCCACAGAATGGATGATGATGATGATAATGATAATGATATTAATAATAATTTCTTTTATATTATTTTATATTAATATATGATTTCACTTATTTAACATCAGCTATTATAGCTGAACTGCCTCCCACCCTACACACTGTATAAATGCAGATCATTTACTGCTTTCTGTTTCACCCAAATGAGGATGGGTTCCCTGTTGAGTCTGGTTCCTCTCAAGGTTTCTTCCTATTACCATCTCAGGGAGTTTTTCCTTGCCACTGTCGCCGTCGGCTTGCTTACCAGGGACAAACTGACCATTTTGATTCATACAAATTCACATTTCATACAAACTTAAATAATTCTTTTGACTGTGTAAAGCTGCTTTGCGGCAATGAAAATTGCTAAAAGCGCTATACAAATAAAATTTAATTGAATTGAACTTCTGTTAGTAGTACCTGTAACATCAACAAACTTCTTTTGTTTTTTTTGTTTCAAATTAGATAAATTTTAACTGCATAAAAAAATTTAAGCACTTATAATACACACATCTATTGTATTAACTGTGTACTATTTGAATAGTCTCATTGCTGCTTAGAAAGCAGTTCTATTTTTAACATCACAAACTTCCACCAAATCATGTTGGCTCCAAGCTTGTTTTCAGCACATTTTAAAGAACTAGCACTCTTTTAGTTCCTATTACAAATATTTAGGACCCAAATAATTGCTCTTTTGTTACAAATTCAGACCTACACACTAGTTATTTGCACTGGCTCTTAGTCTGATAAATACATTTATAGGTGTTTGTTTAACTGTGACTTTCTTTAATTGCCATTCTGTATAAACTTTATGATTTGTTTTATTGCTTACCTACCACACACACACACACACACACACACACACACACACACACACACACACACACACACACAGAGAAAAAGAGAAAGAAAGAGTTTTTAGGAGATGCACACTCAGTTGATTTCTTTTGCATGACCCGAGTTTGTTAATCTAACATCATTTGATTATATTAATTGAGATTAATTTTCTCTGTCAATGGTAATTTCAATTATTTTAAAGTTTTTTTCTTTTTTTTTTTTTTACAGATTTAAGAGTGTATACTCGTGTTGATCTATTTTACACATTTTAATATTTACTGAAAAATAAATTTATAAGGTAAAAATCAGGCACGACTGCTATTTGTATGAAAGTATCAAGTTGACAAACTGCAGTATGTTCATAGAATACGAGTTACCACATTTCATTAAACAGTGTCTCTAATAGACAGTGCAAAAATGTGTTTTATCTCGCCAGGGTCTGAGCAAGGTTCAGTTAACGACACTTTGCACTCATTTCTATGAACTGTGTGAATAACGGCCTTGGTACAGTATATCATTGAATGTCTTTACTTATTTGGAAATGCCTAACAGACTAAAGAGAGGTAGAGAAAAAGCTGAGGAAATAACTGAGCTGATAAATGTGCATAGCAGACTTGTTTATCACTCTCTCATAGAAAAGAGGAAAGTGATCCTACATTCTTACCCTGATGATTAAACACTAACAGCTAACATTTTGGAGAAACTTTCCTCTAAAGAAAAACTATAGACCAGTGTGCATTGGGTTTATTTTAATTATTTACATAGATTTTTTTTTTTTTTTTTTTTAAAGGAATTATCTGATTTTGAAAACTCTTGAGTCTGTATCACCAAAATTTGGAGCAAGAATCCATTACTTCATTAGAACATCAAGCCACTTTTTTTTTTCTTTTTTTTTCTCTCAATGTCGGTGGTTCTTAAACAATATGGCAGAAAAACAACTTATTATTGGTTTATTCTGAATAATGGATAATCACTTGCGTTAGAAGTCTTTACAAAGTTTGAATATTCAGAAATGCTGTTTCAGAAATATCACTTATAAAAAATTGTAAATGTATTTATTTATGTTTATATGTTCTACATGTACAGTATAAACATCCTCCAGTGCTTCATCTTTGCTTTTTGGTTTATTGTCTTTTTGATTTGTGGTTTTATTTTTGTCAGAGTGTTGGTGTTTATATTTTAGTTTGTTTTTGTTTTTTATCGTCTTGATATTGATCTGTTTGTCATGGTTTTTATTTGCTATTGTGGATGTGTTCACACATGCATAGTGTTTTTCATTCATTTTGTATTTTTATTGTATTTTGTATTCGACTGTTATGTTTATTTTTTTTTTTAGATTTGCAGTTCTTTTTAATTTAAACTTCTTTTTTATTTGCTAGTGTGTGGTGGTTTTGCTATGCGCTCTACTGATTTTTTTCTTTATTCCTTTTATTTTATTTAAATATGATTTTACACATATTACTTTAAAGTGGACTTCTAACTAAAGTGATTATATGTTAAAATTATTAATTAACTTTAATGTGATTTTTTTTTCTTTTTATCTGCATAATTTATCTCCCCTCCCTTCCTCCCTCACTATCCATTTATCCATCCATAATTTTTTCTTTCACTTTTCCAGGTCCTGATCACAGGAGCAGCAATTTAAGTAAATATTCCCATACCTCCCTCTCCCTTGCCACATCTCTCCATGTGGAAAACCAAGGCATATCCAGGCCATATGACAGACATAATCTCCGTATCTATGTTCTGCCCCAGGGTCTAGTACCTGTTTGACATGCCTGAAACACCTCTCCAGGGAGGCGTGCATAGGGCAGCCTAGACATGTTCCCAAACCATGTCAAGTCCCTCCTTTCGACACAGAGAAGCAGAAACTCTATTTTGAGTTGATGGCTAAGGCCAACCCTGTCTGTGAGGATTCTCAGTCATGCAGGTGAGGTTATTTAGGAGTTCTGTCATGTCAACTAGGCTTATTTCTCGTTAGGTCGAAAATTCTCACTACTCATCCGAGTATCTTCTAGTCTGATCCTGTAGAAGCTACTTGAATGAATAGTAAAAAAAATTCTACCTAACATGAGGAAAGGGCAGTCCTATTAGAGTCCAGAGCACTCTGGGAACAATTCTGATCTAACATCAGACAAAAACCATGACCGAAGGCCCTGTTGTATTCAGATGAAGACCATGAGATCCCTTTTATGTTTTTAATGTGTCTATCATGTTTTCATTAATTTCCTGTCACATGCATGACCAAACCCACATCATGTCTCATAATAATGAAGAGCATTATTACTGGATTCAATCAGATCACACCACATTCTTATCAGGCACTCATCATGCACTTACTACATTGTTCCTGCTTCTATTGGGTTGGTGTAGTTACAAGTTAAAATAAAATACAAATGTAAGTCACACTGGATAAGGGTGTCTGCCAAATGCCTAAATGGATTACTATATTTTCTTAAAAAAATATATTAAAGCTTTTTTTTGTCAATAGTAATAATTACAAATTGATATGTGGTGTGTAATGCACAAAGCTGATTAGACTTCGGTTTTAATAATAGGTTGGAAGGAAATCTATAGATTTATTTATGATGTTTTAAAACTTCAAAAGCCCAGACGGTACAAACATTGTTGTTCTCATTACCTTCCTCAGATCAGGTTGCTATAGAAACTGAATTGCCTAGGTATCTTATTGATCCAACATTATAATACCACTAAGCTTAAATTGGCTTCCAGTTTTTAGAATTCCACATCATTGAAATTGTATCCCTCAAGTGTCTGATAGTTTACACTGCCACCAGCAACGATGTGCCTGTATTGCATGTGCCAAATATTGGATGATGACATTTGAAGCAAAAATAACTGGGGGAAGTGTGTATGAATACACAAGGTCTTACTGAATTAATTTAAGTGCTATCACAATTTATCAATACAACCTAGATAAATAACATTAGAGCATGTATAAATTCCGAAGAAGCATGCATGTAATCAATTATTAGGAAGTATTAGTGTATTTTGGTAAATCGTTCTGGAAATCAATGTCATTATAAAGCTGTAAGCTGGTTGAGATATATTTTGTATCTCTTTTTCAAAGCATTATGCATTGTAAATACGAATGCTATAAGCATATAATAATGTACGTAAATACTACGACTTTATTTATATTAAATAGATGTAAACCAAATTACACAAATACAGATGTGAATAGCATTTTATTTGTTTTTAAGGTTAGCTCCTTTGAGGTGCTATGGTCTATACCAATTAGCCTCAGGTGGCAGTAATCATGTGCACCTGTTTTAAATTAGTCACTGATTAGTTTTTGTATTTAAGATCTGTTTTTGTAGGGTGTCTTTGTCTTGGATTGCTGTTGTTACCGAGCATTAATGCTTAGCTCATGCACACATCCTCTGTTCACAGCTAATGATAACGCCACAAATCGTGTTCAGTAAAGACACGAGTTAAGTGTGCACCTGCATCCTCACTGCCTTTCTTCCAGAATGATGCGGACGTGTTATTATTGTCTTTGTTTTGTTCTGTTTTCACCTGCCATCTATTTAAGTCTAAAAGTGTGTATTGGGTCTGGAATTCCACAGGAGATAACCACAAGTCATGTGAGTGGGAGATTTTTGCTTTTTACTTGTTAATAACTTAAAGACTTGCAGTATAAAGGTAACAATCATTTATGAACCAGAGTAAAGTAATACTTTGTTCGTCTGTTGTCATGGCATTCTCCAAAAGCGTGAGCTAAATACTGCTGTCTCATTTGTCATGGATGGTTCTCCACCATACCATCAGCATACACCATCCCCTGAATTTTAAGCTACTTCTCTGTGTTTATACTTATGTTCAGTTTGCACCATATACATGCATGAACTTGACATAAGTAACAGTCAAGTTTTGCATGTTTTTAGTCACACAATCAAGTTCTGAGTTGTTTATCTGGCAGATCTCTATTTATGACACCGCATTACAGAAGTTTGGACACAACTTCTAACTTCATGGTCTTTACTGATTTTTATTTCTTACTACACTGTAAAACAATACTGAAGGCATTTATCCAAAATTTGCAATAATCTCCTTTGAACAGTTGATATTGAGATGTTTATCTACTACTTCTGTTCTGTAAAGCTTCATAACGGCTCTAATCTGAGGTGCCGGTTGTTAATTGGTGATTTCTGAGGCTGGTGACTCTAAATGAACTTCTTCTCTGTAGCAGAGCTCAGTTTGGTCTTATGTTCCTGGGAAGGTCTTCATTAGACACAGTTTCATACAGTTAGGATATTAGTGTTATATATGTTGCAACACTAATTTGGCTGTAAAAAAAAATTAAACATTGGATTGGATATTGATGTGCAACTAAAAAAAGCACAGATCAAAACAGAACTTAATGCCATAGTATACAATTCTTTACTTGAATGTTATTTAGCTTCTTCTTTCAGGTCTGGCACAACTTTACCTCGTTTTGAACTTGTTTCTTGGGTGACGGATCAGCTAAAAATTATTTTGTTTATCTTTTCTTTTTTACATTTGGCAGATAACCTTGTTCAGAGCAACTTACATTTTATGTCTTTATATATCTAAGCAGTTGAGGGTTGAGGGCCCAACGGTGTCAACTTGGTGGTGCGAGGGTTTGAACCTGGGACCCTCTGATGCCTTAACTACTGAGCTACGACTGCCCTACATGCCCTTTTGTACATAATTTTAACAAGAAGTAATTCCTTGTTTTGGAAAACAGTTTAATTTGTGCAAAGTAGAAATGAAGCAATTTAGATAAAATAAAGGTTAGTTTTAGAAACTAATTGGTTTTTGGTTTCACTCTAATATTTGTATTTCATGAGAAACTCTGCTTTGGCATCGTTTTCATCTTCTTTTAAACTTGGTCTTGGCTACTTTGAATTTTAGCCAATTGACAATGGCCATCTTGCCAAAAGACCTTGTGTTAAGAAAAAGTGGAAATATGTATTTAAAAGGGGATAGTACTGTATTATACAGGTATATTTAGATTGACTTTTTTTAAAATTGTCCAATTAATCCAGGATGTGTACATCATCCCTCTAAGAGGCATGAACAATGTTAAAAAAAATAATAATAATAAATTAAATGAATAATAATAATAATATAATGTTCTTTTTCTTTGTCTTTTGGCTGTTCCCTTTTAGGGGTCGTCACAGCGATTCATCTGCCTCCATCTAACCCTATCCTCTGCATCCTCTTCTCTCACACCAACTAACTTCATGTTCTCTCTCACTGCATCCATAAATCTCCTGTTTGGTCTTCCTCCAGACCTCCTGCCTGGCATTTTCAACCTCAGCATCCTTCTACCGATATATTCACAATCTCTCCTCTGAACATGTCCAAACCACCTCAATCTGGCCTCTCTGACTTTATCTCCAAAACATCTAACATTAGAAGGTTGTCCCCTTTGATTAAATTATTATTGATCCTATCCATCCTTGTCACTATCAAAGAGAACCTTAACATCTTCAGCTCTGCTACCTCCAACTCTGCCTCCTGTCTTTTCTTCAGTGCCACTGTCTCTAAGCCGTAAAGCATCGCTGGTCTCACCACTGTCCTGTACACCTTTTCTTTCACACTGATACTCTTTTGTCACATAACACACCTGACAATTTTCTCCACCCATTTCAACCTGCCTGTACCCGCCTCTTTACCTCATTTCCACGCTCTCCATTGCTCTGGACCATTGACCCTAAATACTTAAAGTCCTGCACCCTCTTTACCTCTGCTCCCTGTAGCCTCACCATTCCACTTGGGTTCCTCTCATGTATTCTGTCTTGCTAACCTATATTCCTCTGCTTCCCAGAGCATACCTCCATCTCTCTAGATTTTGCTCCACCTGTTCCCTGCTCTCGCTACAAAGCACAATGTCATCTGCAAACATCATTGTCCATGGAGACTCCTGTCTACCCTCATCTGTCATCCTGTCCATCACCGTAGCTGATTTTTTTCTACTTCCTGCTCCACAACAGTCACCTTTTCTACTCTGTGTTCTCTTTTATTTTCCTCATTTATCAACTCCTTAAAGTACTCCTTCCATCTTCCCATCACCCTTCTGGCATCTGTCAGTACATTTGTGTCCCCATCACTCCAACATGCTGCACATCCTTCCCATCTCTATCTCTCTGCCTTGCTAACCTATACAGACCCACCTTTCTCTTCTTACTGTCCAACCTAGCAGACAAGTCCTCATATGCTATTTGTTTGGGCTTTGCCATCTCTTCTTTCACCTTACGCTGCATTTCCCTGTATACACTCCTTGACTTCCTCGTTCCACCACCAAATCTTCTTGTACACTTTTCCCTTTCTTGATGAAAGACCAAGTACCCTCCTAACTGTCTCCCTTGATCACATTAGCTGTGGTTGTCCAGTCAACTGGAAGCACCTAGACAACCCAGAGCCTGTCTCAACTCCTCCCTAAAAATTGCACAACATTCTTCCTTTTTCAACTGCCACCACTTTGTCTTTTGCTCTGCCTTTGTCCTCTTCACCTTCCTCACCACCAGGGTAATTTTACACACTACCATCCTGTGTTGTCTGGCTAAACTCTTCCCTATCAGTACTTTACAGTCACTGATCTCCTTCAGATTACAGAATTGACACAAGATGTAGTCTACCTGAGTGCATTTGCCTCCACTCTTATGTCACCCTATGTCACATTAATGATAATAACTATTATATTATACAGTGAAACCCTGGATTGCGAGTAACGTGGTTTGCGAGTGCCCAGCAAGATGAGCAAAGATTTTTTTTTTTATTTCGACTTAAAAAACAAACACATCCTGGTTCACGAGTACAGAGTATCATGTATCACGCATGCGCTTTTTTGTTGCGACGCCGAGTGTCACGTGATCACGTTTTTTCTCTCTCTTGCGCTGCGGAATTGTGGGAAACACATTCCTGCTGGGTCTTAGTGCGCGTCTTTTACTGGTATAATCTGGTTTACTGGTATATAACATCCGTACACGTGTGTATCATCAACAGTACATACTTATTTTGTCTATATGTGTATGTACAGTGGACGTGTAAAGCAAAAGCAAGTCTCATTAGAGAGGTTAAAGATCCATTTTCTCTCCGTCAGCTTGTGTCTCTTTGTGTATGTGTGCGCGCGCGTCATTAAACACCATGCCACACACACACACAGACCCCTCCTTTCCCCTACACAGACACACACACACTCTTTCTCGCTGCTCTACACAGAAACACTGCTCTCCTGCAATTCTTTTTAAAGGTAAAGTGCAGGTTAATTTGTTTTATTTTTACTTTATAGCAGTAATTTTGTTAGTGTGTGTCATTTGAGAGATTTCTTGTTTATTTTTCCGATAACAGTCTTTCCATTGTGTGCGGCATGTGTGTAAAAAAAATAAAAATAAATGGAGGAAGGGTAACCGTTTAAGACGAGAAGGGGGAGAGGGGAGCTTACGTTAGCTTCACACACGTACACAGCGCCTGCACGAACAAACGGTAACACTTATCTTTCGGGATTTTTTTTTTAGGTTAATTTGTTTTATGTTCATTTTTTTTCTGTTGATTATTTTATGTATTTATTTTTTGGGGCTGTAGAATTTAAGTTTCAATAATTTGAGTTCCTATTATTTATTATGGGCAAATTCTATTTGGTTAACGAGTGTTTTAAAATACAAGCCTGCTTCCGGAATGAATTATGCTCGTAATCCAAGGTTCCACTGTACTAATACCTGGATATTATAATAATAATAATAATGTCATTTGCTTGTTTTTACTTATATGCAATTCGTGTTCTAATTCAAATTCACTAAATTCATCACATGATCCATAAAACATTCTAATTTATATTAGTATTATTAGTCATAAAGAAGATTATGTTTCAAAAGGGACAAAGTATTGAGGATTGCTAAAATTATTGGAATTAAATAACGAGCTCTCCAACACATTATTCATCCTGCAGAAGGATAGTGCTGAACCACCAAATTACTCCTGGAGAAAGTGTTATGGTGTGCGTTTGATTCAGTTGGTTAGGTCTAGACTCCAGAGTCTCTAGGTCTAGAGTTATGTAGCAATAAAATAGTCACCTGAAGACCTGAATGCACTGAATGACCAGTGGAGACTTTTTTTCTGGTGGCATAGGCATATTTCAGGGCTAAGTGGTTCTGGGTGCATAAGAAATAATTTTCACACATTAATTGCCTGCTGAATTGTGTGGCTTAGTTAGAGCCAATCAAACAAAATACTAGCGTGAGAGTGAGTGATTTTAATTTATTTTTTTGATCATGTAGTATAAATTCAGTAGGTATTACAAGGTGTTAAAACCAACAACAAAGTTAACAAGTCCCCATTGGTTTCCATGATTATAAACAACAAGATTTGAACTTGAAAGATGATGGCATTTATATTAAAAATACCATTATTCATCAATCTTGTAAAAGAAAAGAAACAAGCAGAAACAAGAAAAATGTGCAAAGATTTGAATACACAAAATAATATGTGGATAAATGGTATGGGGGAAAAATCTGTAAAGCCTAATTGACAATCATGCCTTCAGGATTCAGATGCGAGGTCAACTTTAATAAGAATTGTGAAATAAACACACAGCAAAAAATATTATGAAAGATAGACTATGAAAAATGACTAGTGCAGCATAAGCATGCAAAACACAACAATAATTACAACTGTGAATGCAGTAAACACAACAGACATGAAGAATACACACTGCGAATGTCTAACAAGAGATACAGCTTTGGAGCTGCTCTGACCCATCACAATTTGTCCCTTGTCATAGTACTGTAGATACAGTTACATTATCTCATTACAATGGCACCTGAGATATATTAGGCAGCAAGTAAACCTTTTGTTTCTGAAGTTGATGTGTCAGAAGCAGAAATATGAGCAAGCGTAAGGATTTAAGTCACTTTGAAATGGCCAGGTTGTGGTGGCTAGACAACTGGGTCAGAGCAAGTCCAAAACTGCAACTTGAATGTTTCTGGCCTGCAGTGGTAAGAAAATTGCCAAAGTGGTCCAAGGAAGGAAAACTGATGAAACAGCCAAGGCTCATTGATGCATTAAGATCAAAGGCTGGGCTGAAAAGAAGAGCTACTGTAGCTCAAATTGCTGAAAAATGTAATGTTGGTTCCGGTAGAAATGTGTCAGAACACACACAGAGCCTTTCTGTTTTATTGGCAAAGGGGGATCTATATAACATCAGGCATGTAGTCATAATGTTATGGCTGATTTAACAATATAGTGGTCAGGACATACTGTATATGATTAAATTCATTAATTAATTACTTACATTAATTAATTAGTTTGTTAATTTTAACAAACTATACAAACATGAGCAAAATATAAAAAAATTGCCCAGCCCCAAATGATCACATCTTTTTATAGTTGTTTTGGGTTGTTTCTATGACAAACAATCTATGGAATTACAATCATTTGGTGAGTTTGGAATTTTTGTGACAATTTCTGTAGTGATAAAATGTATGCGCTTTGAAATAAATCGTAACTTTGTTTCTACCTGATATATACAAAAACAAAAATGATAGTCCTGCCATAAGTGGCAGGACTTCATTATAAGCTTTTATTATTTAATTTCTGTCACTGACCAGTGTTGTGTTTCTGGCATGGATCCGTAAAACTTGAGGGTTAATGCTTCATTAATAATCTGTCAAGCTGAGCCAAGTTTCCAAACCTGAAAAGAAAAATTGCATATTATTGCATACAAAAATTGCTAAAAATCAGTTAAGCAAAAAAAATCCCACATCCTATGTTGTTGTGTTTCCATGAAAAAAAGATACCTACACATCTTTAAAACATAGACTTGTACAATTTAAAAAATCATTTACCCAAACAAACTCAAATGATGTGAATCCCTGAAAAGATTAAAAACCTTAAAACCTTGCCTAGGTAAAGTTCATGTTTTAGACTAAAACAATGATTTATGATTTTTCAGCTTCTCTCTCTCTCTCTCTTTGTTAATTCTTTATTAAACAATGCAATAAAAACATCTGTAGTACTCAGTGTGCCAGACCAACATGAATGATGAGCCACGTGTCTGTGAGTAACAGTTAAAGTACGTTTTTAAAGTCAAGCCCAGAATTATTGTCACTTAAGGTGTGCAACTACACACACACCCACACACACACACACACACACACACACACCTTTAAATGGTGCAAATGTAACTAAAGCAAAAATTAGCCAGAAGCTTAAGATAGCGTGCTATACTTAAATGCATTGTACTTAAAGAAATGAATGAACATATTTCATTAGTTCTAAAGATAAGCACCCTCGAGGGCCAAAACTTAAGAACCTCTCTTGTGTTTCCCTTGTTACAATTATATATGACATTTAATAACATTTTATATTCTATAAAACAGCACAACAATTAGCTGCTCAGTGTGGCATTTTCTCATCAGACTGTTATTAGTTTAGCAAAATACAGGTCATTATACTGTGGAGCTCTTTTTGTTATTAACTTATTTTATAACTGTAACTCACAAGGTCCAAAGTAATCAGAATTTAAATGCAGCTCACCAGGAAAAATGATTTAAACTTAATGTAAACTTTATGTGTAAATATTTGTATGAACACTAAAAGAGTCAACACCATAAGACATAAACTAAAAATGTTTCCCAATGTGTCCCTGAATGAAGGGAGGCTCAAAATCAAAAGTACCAGTCAGTATCTGGTGGCCACCAGCTGCTTGAAGTACTGCAGTGCATCTCCTCCTCATGGACTGCCTATTGCGGACAGTCTGAGCACTGATGGAGGGATTGTGTGTTCCTGGTGTGACTCGGGCAGTTGTTGTGGCCATCCTGTACCTGTCACGCAGGTGTGATATTCGGATGTACCGATCCTGTGCAGGTGTTGTTACACGTGGTCTTCCACCGCGAGGATTATCAGCCGTCTTTCCTGTCTCCCCGTAGCGCCGTCTTGGGCGTCTCACGGTGCGGACATGGCGATTTATTGCCCTAGCCACATCAGCAGTCCTCATGCCTCCCTGCAGCATGCCTAATGCACGTTCACGCAGATGAGCAGGGACCCTGGGCATCTTTCTTTGGGTGTTTTTCACAGTCGGTAGACAAGTCTCTTTAGTGTCCTGCGTTTTTAGAACTGTGACCTTAAATGCCTACTTTCTGTAAGCTGTTAAGGTCTTAACGACCATTCCACAGGCGCATGTTAATTAATTGATTATGGTTAATTGAACATGCATGGAAAACATTGTCTAAACCCTTTACAATGAAGATCTGTAAAGTTATTTGGATTTTTACAACATTATTGTTGAAATACACAGTCCTGAAAAAGGTCCTTTTTTTTTTTTTTTTGCTGAGTATATTTGCATATTCTTTGCTGTCTGATAACAAAAGAACATCTTAGCACTTTTTTTTTTTTTAAGAAGGTCACAATAAGCAGCAACCAGAAAATCAATATAAAAGCTCTAGCACAGGTTAAACTCTTGCAACTCTTTTCAGCTTTATATTTAAAAGTGATTTTTTTTTTATCACTTTAATAGAATGGCTTAAAAAAATATTGTTTTCTAAAATACAAAAAAACTTTTATTTAATACCAACTCTGGCTTTACTGGACCCTAGGAGGTGCAGGTTTCTGTCCTAGTCCCAATCCATCCTGGCCTTCGCTTCACTTCAATACACTCATGTAAACTATAACACACCTGCTCGGCAAGTGTGATTAAATCAACATAGTGTATTTAAAGAAATCTCACTGTCCCATTCTTTGTGAGAGGTTGTTTCCTTCTATTCCTTCTAAAATTCTGAGCATTTTCATGACTTCTGCCTGTTCTGACCACTGTGCCCGCTGATATGGATAGTTTAAACATTTTAGCTGGCACTTGCATCATTTAGCCTAAAAACTCCCACTTGCATAAACCCTTTGCAGTAAAAGTGTATAAAAACCTTAATGTGCATTTTATTTAACCTGAGTAATGGCAATGGTTATTTATCAAAAATGTTCAAGTTGGATTTAGCAAACTTCTACAAAATCCATACAGATATGACAAAAGAATCACATATTGTTTCGCATTTGGGCTTTTTAACATCCTTGTAACTTAACTTTAAAGAATACTTTCACAGCATACTTTTTGTTTGACATACTTCTTGCTTCTTTTAAACAAACCAACAAATATAAACAAACCATACATATTTTTATTTTTTTAAAATGCCAAAATAGAGCTGCCACAGCCGTTACCTGCTTTTTAGTTACTTAATGTACTGTCTCTCTTGAAACATGTTCAATGCTACAGTCTGCGCTAATTAGCTAACTGAAAACTTTTTAAACATTTATGATTCATTTAAGGAAGTTATAACTATGGAAAACAACATATGTTGTAACAAACCTTTGATTTGATGTGACTAATTAGACACATTCACGCATATACACTATTTTAGACAGCTTTTGTAGCATAACATGTTCTGAAGATTCCAATGGTATTGCAAAGTTTGTTTTATCACAACATAAAACCCAACTCTTTCGCCATCTTTTACTTGGCAAGTAAACCACTTTCTTTTAGATATTTTCAAAATGTGAGTTGAACATTAAAAAAATCTTGCACAAAGTAAGACTTTGCAGAGACCATTGGAGAAATAATATACAGTATTGCATCATCTATGCGTTCAAATAGAGAAAAAAAAATCCATAATGAGACATTAAGCTTGCATGCTGTAAGTAAGGAATAAAATACATAAAACTTTCTTGCTACAGGAAAATAATCAACAATTGGCTGAACCTCAAGCCTCCCCATTTCTTCGTACTAAAATCAACTAAATTATGTTTAAATAAATAGTTTACTGCAAAAAGCTGGCAAGTGCCTAAAGATACAATCGAAAAAACAAAAAGTTTTTTGTAAGAACCTCAGCAGCGACCTCATTTCCCCTCTTGTCTGTTCTAACCACTCAACATTCAGCATCAGCAGTATACTAATCAACAGCCTGATCATTTGTCATCATCTCTACCTTCTCACAAAGCACAAAACAAAATACCTTTCTCTGAATTTGGTCAGCTACAGAGACTGGACTGAAAATGAGAGACGAAGGGGTTCTCCAGGAAGCTTGGGGATTACATTAGAAATACAAGAAAGTTTGGTTCTTTGGAAGCAAAAATTTAAGAAATGGTGGGGGTTGAGACTTTTGCACAGTACTGTTCCTTTTTTTTTTTTTTGGAATTAAATCTGAGAAAACTGTTAAAGCTTAATCGACTCCTGACTAATGACGTTCGAGAATTCATGACCTTTTATCTGTTAGTAGGAAATGACATTTCTGCAGCAAGCATGGGTGTTAGAACGTCTGCGCGGTGTGACATGCTTATCACCTGCTCCCATCAACTCCCATCAGTCTGCTGCTGCACTTCTCCATGCCAGTGGTGTCGAATCCTTCTGGAATGAAATGTTCTTCCGTCTCAAATATGATGGATGGCTCGACAAGTGTGATGTTCTCTGGCTTTCTACCCACGCTTCCATTAATTACATTTCCTATTAGCACCATCTGTGCAATGTGGTCTGTATTTCATACCGTTTCCATTATTGTGAGTTTTGGTTTCTTTATTTATTGCTGCTTTTTATGCTTTGCTGTCTGTGTGATGTTGACAGAAAGAGCCACATGAGGGTACTAAATAAAATTAGCCACTCAGGACAGCTTTTACAGTAGGCCCTGGTTATTTAACGCTGGCAGTAAAAGCATTGATATTTTAGCACCTATGTTTTATTATTATTTTTTGTGTGTGTGTGTGTTGCCATGTTTGAATTATGAGGATTTGGAAAGGTTTCTTAATGTTACTTTCAGAATATGAATGCATTGCTTCAGGCCGAACTGAAGTGGATAATTATGAGAAAAATGTGCTTTGAGTGTTCCTTTTCATTATTTTCTTTTGTCCTTGTATTATATACATAAGACATTGTAGATGAACATTTTATCTAACGGAATGGCAGTGTATTATTTCATATTTATAACCTTTTATACATAAAATCTTACATAAATGTGCAGGGATTTTTTTTTATACCATGCTTTGTCCGAATTCAGAAAATCACCAATGAAAAGGAAGCGGGGGAAAAAAGTATTCTTCGCCTGGCAGAATTTTTAATCGATGTAGAGAAATTATTAATGTTCGTCTAAAAAAAAAAAAAAACGATTGTGGCTATAGCTATGAGTGCAGGACAAACATAAAAACGCCACATATTTCTATTCCAACAGTAAAAAGCACTAAAAGTTTTCCAAGCATATTTAGCTTACAGTTGTTTAATAAATTTTATATACAGATACATAAAACATTATGATGAGTATTGTGTAAGTTCCCCTTCTGGGGGTGTGTGCTGTGGTGTCTGCCAAGACATTGATTTTCATGAGATCGAGATCCTGTGAGTACTGTGGGTTGTGGTGCGGAGCCTCTATAGTTTGGACTTGGAATCCTATGTGTGTTCGACTCCTACAAAGTAGCATAGTGGTTTCTTTTACTTTAAAATAATATTTAAAATTACTGTCTTTAGATCTTTAAAATTGCCTGTCTGGGAAATAATTAGTAAAGGTGTGGTACTGTATGATGCAACAACCCAAGGAAGATTGTCAGGCAAAAAATAAATAATTAAAAGTATTTTTATATTACCATATAAGAATAAAAGTATTCTAATATTATCATAATAGATCCCATTAGTTCCTGTTATGACTTATGTAACCAACTATAAACAAATGTTCCCTCACCAGTCTCTTTTGCTTTCTTTTGAAACAAGGATATTAAACAAGTTTGTCATGTTACCTAAAAAAATGTCCTGACACTGGACACTCCCTCCAAAATCATTCTAATGCTTACAGTAACAATCTAACACAGTTTTATCTTTAGAAACACTTATTTGATTATTTTTGAATGCTTTATACATAACAACATTTTCACTGTAATGCAGAATCAAACATTTGGAGATATTATTTCATAGGGCTAGTTTTGCTGTTTTTTTTTTTTCCTTGATCAGGTTTAGCATCTCATAATATTGGTAACACATCACCCAGAGCAAGGATATATAATTCCTTTCTCTTCCCTTTTTCTCATCTCCATTTTTTACTTTTACTGCATAATTTTTACATATTTTTTTACTGTAGTGCTCAAAATAGAACTAAGTTTTATATAAAAAAATAGTACTCAGTTTTATAAAAAAAAAAATGTGGCAAGAGAGCCATGTGTCTCTGTCTTACTTATTTAAGGTTATATAAGGGTTTCCAGGTGACTGCTCAATAAGACAAGACTGCTCAGAGACAAAGTGCTGAACATGATGTATCAGTTATTCTTCAGTGAACAGGTGTTTCATATATATATCCAAAAATGCATTAATCTCCTTTGAACAGTTAATAGTGAGATGTTTCTGCTACTTCTGCTCTGTAAAGACTTCATAACGCCTCTAATCTGAGGTGCTGTTAATTGGTCATTTTTCAGGCTGATAACTCTAAATAAACTTCTCGTCTGAGGCAGAGGTAGGTTTTAGTCTCGCCCTCCTGAGATGGCCTTTATGAGAGCCATATATATGTATATATTAGTGCTGGCAATCGATTAAAAAAATTAACTAATTAATCGCACAATTTTTTGCAATTAATCACGATTAATCACAATTAAAAAACTGAAAATTTTGGGATATGTAAATGTAAATAATTAATGTAAACTCAAGACAATGAAACTATTTAAATTCAAATATGATTGTTTATTGGAATTTTTGTTTAACTTGTAACACAGATTTTCTCATGTAAACAACATACCTGCAATAAACCATCAATATTCTCCAAATTAACTGTTGGCTTGAAAGCCATATTTATTACAGAAATAAAAACACAGGTATGTGCCATTTGTGTCATTTGAATTTCAAAACAATCAATGCAATTTACATTGGCGAGGCCCTGTAGAGATTGTTTCGGTGGGGTGTTTTGCTTTTAAGTGATATGTCAAAGATGAATTTCTTCTGTGGTATTTAAATTCGGCGTTGCAAAATGTACAGATTACTTTTGTTTTATCCACAGAACCATCCGGCAGAGTTTTATACTGAAACTTTCTGTCTAAAAGTCCTTCCTTGGTCTTATTCATATTTCTTTGCACGTTGAACACACGTCGGCCACAACAGGAAATAAAAAAAACTGCAACCGCGTTAATTGCGTTAAATTTTTTTAATGCGTTAAATATTTCAAATTAATCGCATGCGTTAACGCACTAATTTTGACAGCACTAATATACAAAATATTATTATATATATATATATATATATATATATATATATATATATATATATCACCAAACAAAAACAAATATACATATTGTTATATAATTGTTTTTGTTTAGTGATTTATTTTCTACATTCTACAACAATACTGGGGATTTTAAAAGTAGCAGACACATCTCACCATTAACTGTTCAAAGGAGATCAATGCATTTTTTGGACGCCTTCAGCATTCCTTTACAATGTAGAAAGAAAATTAGGAACAATCATGGAGTTAGAAAGTGTTCTAAAACTTTTGAACGGTAGTGTATATTTCTGTATATTCTCACAACAATTAATATAATATTAATAATGTGTTGCTTTACATTTACATGTAGTCATTATCCAGCGTGACTTATAAGAAGTGCTTAGGAGGTTCCATCATTGAATAAATACTTACTCTGGGTTACTTCAGTGGGTTACTAACTAAATGCCAGCAGTCAAACACAGTTGGGAAGGGGATTTTATTAATTTTTTTTTTTAAATGTGGGATAAGTCTAAGTACTGAAGAAACAAATATGTCCTGAGTCATCATTAAAAAATAGACTCAGCATCTAGAGGAAGTTTATTCCACCACCTATGTGCCAGAACAGAAAGGAGTCTGGATGAATGTTTTTCTTGATCCCTGAGAGATGGTGGGACCAGGTCAGCAGTGCTGGAGGATCGGAGGGAATGTCATGCGGTGCATGGTGTGATTAGAGCTGAGAGGTAAGCGGGTGCTGGGCCATTTTTAGCTTTGGAGGTAAACATCAGGGTTGTTTTAATGCTGGCAGCTACAGGAATCCAGTGAAGGGAGTGAAGAAGTGAGGTGGTGGGAGAACTTACTGTAGGAAGGTTGAAAGCGAGATGTTCAGCTGCATTCTGGATCAGCTGCACAGGATGAATGGTGGACAGAGGGCAGACCTGCCAGGACTGAGTTGAAGTTGTCCAGTCTTGAAATAACAAGGGACTGAGCAAGCACCTGAGTAGCCTGTGAAAAAGAAATGGGCGGATTTTTCTGGTGTTGTAAAAAAAAAGAAGACAAGAGCGAGTAAGGTTAGCAATGCGTGGAAAGAGGAAAATGACAGATGGTTGTCCACAATTACCCCAAGATTGCGGGAAGTGGCAGAAGGAGTGATCTGTTTGTAGTCCAGGGAGATCACAAGGTTTTGACTGGGGGATGAGTGGCCAGGGATAAAAAGCAGTTCAGTTTTACTCAGATAAAGCCTCAGCTGATGAGTTGCCATCCAAGATAAGATGTCTGCCAGACATGCTGAGATCCAGGTGGAAACCTGAGTGTCTGAGGGAGGTAAGGAGAGAATATGTTGTGTGTCATCTGCATAACAATGGTATAAAAAGGCAAGATATTACCTTACCAAGAGACCAGATATAGAGGGAGAACAGAAGAGGAGTGTACTGACCCCTATGGGACACCAGTAAAGAATCTGCATTGGGCAGATGTGGATCCCCTCCATGTCACCTTATATGACCTATCTTCTAGGTAAAAAGCAAACCATAGCCGTGCTGTTCTATAGATTCCAAAGCTTGAAGGAATAGATAATACAATCTTGTGGTTCATTATGTCAAATGCAGCTGACAGGTCCAGGAGGATCAGGACAGATGATAGTTTAGCTGATCTAGCAGCATGTAATTTCTCAGTGACTAACAGAAGGGCAGTCTCTGTGAAATGTCTCACTTTAAATCTGGATTGGTTGAGATCATTTAAGGTTGTTCTGTGAGAGATAAAGAGACATTTGGTTATAAACAGTCCTTTCAAGAATTTTGGAAGTAAAAGAGAGAAGCCATACTGGCTGATAGTTGATGATGTCTGCTGGATCCTGGCAGGGTTTCTTAAGGATGGGAACAACACTTGCCTGCTTAAAAGCAATAGGACCATGACCAGACGATTTGGAATTTTTGATGGTGGTTGTGATGAAGAAAAAGAGGTCTTGTAAGATGGCCTGGAGCATTGTGTAAGGGATTGGGTCTAATAAATAGGATGTAGTATTGAAGGTTGGAGAATTATGCTAGGGAAGGGGAGGTAGGGACCTAAATTTCTGGTTTAGGGGTTGGGTTGGGAGCAAAGGTTTGGGTGGATTGCTGCAATTTTCCCATCGTAGAATGTGGCGAAGTCATCAGCAATGAGAGAGGATGAGGCAGGAGGAGCTGGTGGGTTGAGTAGTGAGGAGAAGATATGGAGTTTGCCAAGATCATGAGCAGATGCTTCCAGCTTTTCCCTGTAGAAGGCAGTTTGGCAGAAGTCACATCACATGATAATTTGGATAGAAAAGTACGGTAAGGGATAAGATCTGCATTAAGCTGTGATTTCTTTAATCTTCTCTCTGCACTTCTCACTTCTTAATAGATAAGGAGCAGGACAAGAAATATTCCTTGGTTTAGATGACAGAGGCCATAGGAGGTCCATGGATAAAGAGAGAGAGAAGAAAAAAGTATCAGTTGCAGTCTCTAGTGGTAGAGAGGAAAAGGAGTCTGAGTCTGAGTCTAGGAGGGATGATAGGATACATAAAGACAGGAAGAGGAGATAGATTAAAGATTTCTGCAGGTAAAAGAGAAATTTTGGTGGTTAGCTTTAGACTTGATAGGAAGGATGATGGGAAGGGATACAACAATCAATATTTAGTCTGCTGAATCTGGCTAGACATAAAATCTAGCCATTCCTACTTGATTAAATTGATTAGAATTTCCTAGTTTTAGCCTTTTCCTGTTCAGAAGTGGACACCCCAGCTTCAGAAAGTAAAAGTCTTGCTACATTCTTAATCCATCCATTAACTAAACCAGCTGATTCTAATTAGCACAATTTTTTAAGTAAGATAGGCCAGAACTACTGAGTGATATCACCTGTTTTGTGCATGGAGAGAACTAATTATACATGACACATGTTGTCTTGATACTTTTCACCACAACTACTGTATATATAGAGTATATTTATACAAAAGTTTGTTATAATCACATAATCTAATTGAATGAGACGCATTCCACTAGTGGTGATATAGAAGATGACAGCACTGCAATACAATGGATAGTACAATTAAATACCTGGTAAAATAAATAAAAATATTATATTCTGTTGATAACACTGAACTGTTGTATAAAAAACAATATCACCCAATATAAAAGTGGTACAGGATCATGGGAACCCAAGGCCCATCTACAAATGTGGGGACCAAAAGCCAGCCTGTCCGGCCCAATACACAGTTTGCAATGTATTGCAAACTGTCGAATAATGTTAATAATGGCCAGGACAAAAAGGTATCAGAACACGTCAGTGCATTGTAGCCTGCTTTGAATAGATCTTAGCAGGCAAAGAGTGAAAATTTGTTGGTCCAGCCTCCAAAGTCCCCAGATTCCAATCTATTTAAACACCCATGGGATGTACAGAACAAACCAGCCCAGTGCATGGAGGCCTCATCACACAAACACTTTTGTTCTAGACATCATGGCACACACCCAGAGGTCTTGTGGAGCCACACCCAGAGGGGCCAGAGCTGCCCAAGTGGCACAAAGGGACAATTAAACCCAAGTAGTCCTAATCGCTTTCAAAGCTATGGCATATCTGTATGGATGTATATGATATGTACTGTATATAAATGTTAAAATTTTACTGAACCTTGGTTAATTTTATTTTACATACAATTTAACTTATACTTGTTTGTTAATATTTAGATAAATATAATCATAGTGTAAAATTATTCCCTCAGATTGATCAGAAGATGTTGATTACTTTTCTGTAAATAATATTTATTTTATGGGGACTTAATTTAACCTAACATATAAACTAATACTAATTAGCATAAATAAATAATAAAACTAATATAAATTATTATAGTTTAATTAAAAAAATAATCTAATATTAAATAATTAATTGTTTGAAAAAAAAAAAACACCAACAGGGGATACCAGGAACTAATTTGTAAATGGGTAGAAAAAAAAAATTGCACTGCCTTCATAAATAAGTTAAACATAATTGATAGCAGATTGCTGTTGAATAAAAGTAAAAAATTATAATGAGCTTCAGCTTCAGGAAATCCTTCCCCCTTGTGAACTGCTCTTAAAATCAGGTTGCATCATACTGCTGCAGAGTTGATTATTTTCCTATAATGGCATGACCCTTTCATTGCATTCTGTGGTTGATGCCATCTGTCAGGGGGAATTTAGCAGATTATTTATGCTCCTCATCAAAATCCCTTCAGAGGAAATGGAGAGAGGTTGTGAATGCATTATTGATTATGCATACACAACTGCTCACTCAAAATCTCATTAACACCAGTGAGGCTTCCGAAAATCTTTGTTTGCTTACCATGTCTTTGTAGTAGAAATGGTATTTTATTTTTTATTTTTTATGTTTTTTCAATAAGAGATTCTGGCTTCCAGGCAGAATCAATTATCTTGTCTCATACAAATGAACAGGGAGGGGTTTGGCAGCAGTGACACAGACAGATAGGGCTTTAGGACTTATGTTTAAGACCCTGCTATAGATATATATATATATATATATATACTACATAAAGTACATGTACTAATATATACAGATTATATGGAGCTGTTATATAAAACCACTGAAAGGTGAAGTGAATAACATTGATTATCTCATTACATTGGCACCTGTCAAGAGGGGGGATGTACTGTATTCGTCAACAAACAGACAGTCAGTTTTTCAAGTAGATTTGTTGAAAACAGGAAAAAGAAGTCCAGCCTAAAGATCTTAGGGCCAGACTGTTATGGCTAGCTTACAAGTTCAGAGCATCTCCAAACAGCAGGTTGTCAGGGATTTTTTTGATGTTTAGTTAACAAAAATTGGCTCAAGGCTCAACTGGTAAATTCAATTCAATTCAGTTTTATTTGTATAGCGTTTTAACAATCGTCATTGTCGCAAAGCAGCTTTACACAATCAATTAAGAGCAAGCCGAGGGCAAGAGTGGCAAGGAAAAATTCCCTGAGATGGTAATAGGAAGAAACCTTGAGAGGAACCAGACTCAGCAGAAAGCAGGAATTGATCTGCATTTACAGGTCTTTCTCAAAAAATTAGCATATTGTGATAAAGTTCATTATTTTCTGTAATGTACTGATAAACATTAGACTTTCATATATTTTAGATTCATTACACACAACTGAAGTAGTTCAAGTCTTTAATTGTTTTAATATTGATGGCAGCTCATGAAAACCCAAAATTCCTATCTCAAAAAATTAGCATATTTCATCCAACCAATAAAAGAAAAGTGTTTTAAATAAAAAAAAGTCAACCTTTAAATAAATATGTTCAGTTATGCACTCAATACTTGGTCGGGAATCCTTTTGCAGAAATGACTGCTTCAATGCGGCGTGGCATGGAGGCAATCAGCCTGTGGCACTGCTGAGGTGTTATGGAGGCCCAGGATGCTTCGATAGCGGCCTTAAGCTCATCCAAAGTGTTGGGTCTTGCGTCTCTCAACTTTCTCTTTACAATATCCCACAGATTCTCTATGGGGCTCAGGTCAGGAGAGTTGGCAGGCCAATTGAGCACAGTAATACCATGGTCAGTTAACCATTTACCAGTGGTTTTGGCACTGTGAGCAGATGAAATCTTGATCTCCATAAAGCTTTTCAGCAGATGGAAGCATAAAGTGCTCCAAAATCTCCTGATAGTTAGCTGCATTGACCCTGCCCTTGATAAAACACAGTGGACCAACACCAGCAGCTGACATGGCACCCCAGACCATCACTGACTGTGGGTACTTTTTGAGTAATGAACCAGGCTGGGAGTTTTTAAAAGCCTCAGGAATCTTTTGCAGGTGTTTAGAGTTAATTAGTTGATTTAGATGATTAGGTTAATAGCTCGTTTAGAGAACCTTTTCATGATATGCAATCTTTTTGAGAAAAAGGGGTACCGTTGTGCCCATGCTGATCCCTGTCATTGCTATAAGCTCCTAGAATGGCCACATGAGCATCAGAACTGAGACACATACAGTAGTGATAGAAAAAAGTTGTCATGGGCTAATGTATCATGTGTTCACATGGTTTAAAAATATTTCCTAGATCATGATCTATCGAGCATGTGTGGGATGTGCTGGACAAACAAGTCTGATCCATGAAGGGGCAACTTTACAACATACAGTACTTAAAGGATCTGCTGCTAATTCAGACCTCTTGTAGGGTCCACGCCATGATGGGTCAAACTGATTTGATGACAGCGAATCTGAATATTAGGCAGGTCTAACCAGTTGAGGGGTGGCCTTCAAAAGTCCCCTAAAGGTGTGCTGCGATATTTGGCACCATGACTTCTCCAGTTAGCAGGCATACAGTACAAATTGGTGAGAGAGAATATAATATAAAGCATTAGCTGAAAGAGATTAGCAAAAGTCCCGACTGTGAGTCTTTGGCAGTGCTGTGAAATGAACGACAAAATTTTAGTCACTGCCACTAAGTTAGCCCTTAGCACTTAGCCTTATCTACTCAGCTATAACTGCAGGCAATTCAGTAAAGAATTATAATTCAAATGGAAATGTTGTGTTTGCTTTTTCTTTTTAAAAATAGCACTTGCACAACTTTTCCACTACTTAATCCTTTTGTATTTTTTTATTATTCTTTTTTTTTCTGAAACAAAATCTAAAAGGTTTGTGTCACATAGCCTCATAAAATATGCTGAGAGCCACTACTGCCTTTCCCTTCTATTAATTAGGATGTAGCAATAAATTACACTTAATGTCTGTAATATACAATACAGCTAATAATGAAATGACCTTGCGTCCATGGATAATTTGTACAACATAATTACATTTTCATTGTGTTCAAAGGACATATTCTTATTATTGGATAAAATATGCTTATGTCAAATTATATGCCTAACATTTTCTGGTAATTGGTTTACAAAAGGAAAATGACAGTATGCTATACGATTGAGTCTATAAACCTGGACACAATCTGTGTGATTGAAATAATGTATGTTTGTTCAATGATATTCTGACTTAAGGAAAAAAGTGCTTTAAAAAAACATCTTAAAAAAAAAAACCTTGTTGGTTATTGTTAAAAAGTAGTTAAAGTTTTAACATTTCTCAGTGATTAATTAAAAGCATTCATATACTTTGCTTTATTTTTTGGTTTAATCCCATACCTTAGACATGACCATTCCCATAACAAGCTACATAGCAATTGATGAAATGTCTATAATTGGTTTTATAACTTGTTTTCAATAAAAATCCCACAAAATGTGTTATCATTACGATTATAATCGTTCTTGAAGGTAAACTTGAAAAGCACCATTTTCTTACTTTTGTTTAATCTACTACTTACTACCTTACTACTATTTTTTAAACTGCTAAATACCCTTTTTCCAAAAGCTTTGCATTTATATGTTTTAGGCAAACACTATACAACACCACATGATGAGTCACTTCTTTATATCATGTGATTTTTTTGAGAATGTAAAGCACTTTTACTCTCTGTAAATGTCCCTTCAGTTATACCAGCATTTAAGGACAGGTATGCATCACATAATATCCATGATACATTCTGTGAAATAGAACATAATGTCATTCGTATGTTGTGCGATCACCGTATTATATACCTAAAAAAAAAAAAAAAAACTTATGTAGGTGGGATACTGTAGTGCAAATCTTTTCTTCTATATACTAGATAGATAGATTTTATTATTTTTATTATTATTATTATTATTATTATTATTAAATGTCAAACAACATTTTATTGTACCATACTAAATTGCACGTCTAAATTATAACAAACACTACTGCTGGCTGATTTATTTACTAAGATAAAACTGGAAAATGACGATATAGCATTTTGAAAAAAAAAAAGAAGATTCAGCACAAACTATTTGCACATAACATTTTGGAATTTGTACAATTTATCACGCTTGTCTTTATGTATAAACAACATTTAATAAATGGACAAATAACCATTATTAATCAATTACTTAAAAGTTTTTTTTTACTTTTACCTAAAAGAAACAATTTAAAATCACTGCCTTTTTTTTTTTTCAAAAAGCAACATTCTGCTTTAAGAATTCTTTTAAAATATTTTTCTAACAAATCCAGCTTAAATTGGTATGCGAGAGACTTAACCTTGTGTGGAACTGTCACATGGCCTTAGTAGTTACAGTACACAGTTAGCTCTCTTTTTACAATCATTAAATATACTGTAAGCAGCTGTCTGTGATGGCCATACTAACTAATAGTTAATTTTATCACAGCATGGAGTGACATTAATAATTCATTAAAGAGTGAATTAACTACTCATAATGGACTCCTCCAGGGTGTCTGAGCTCATCTGCTTCACTGCCCACAGTAGGTGAGAGTTACAAATTCATTTTGTTATAGAAATATATGTGAAAATGAATTCACAATAAATATTTAACTCTTTTCCTGTTTTTTTTTTTTCTGGATGGAAAATTTTGGTCCCAATTTTATATTAAAATTTATTATTTCTGTATAGTTACACAAACACTTTAATGTATCTGTGACTAACCCGAAGACATGTGCTTAATTACAGATGAATTACAGAAGTGCTAGTGTAGATCTATAAATACTGTACACATCTTTCCATTTTCATGACATTACTGTCTCAGAAAATTAGAGTCTGTGTAAGAATCATTATTTATTTAGCATAACCAAAGCAAACAGCTGTGTATAGAAAGCATGTGAGAAATGAGAAATCTACTCAATATTAAATAATAAGGAATGTCATTTAACTCTATTTATGTTGAATGCTGTTGTGAGATGTTAGGGGGAAAAAGAATTAAAAAACAACTATGTGTTTAGTCTTTAGCTGGTTAGTGACTTCACCTCATCTCATCAATGTGTATGACGAGCCCTAGGATGATCATCACACCAACTGATAATGTTGGAGCTTTGCCTTTCTGTACAGAAAACAGGTTTATAGCAGGTTTAGAATCAGTTGTAAAAGTAGGCTAGGGTCTCTTCTCCCCTGGTGGAAAATATAATCTGTTGACAGCATTTTGGGAGAACCATCTTTATGTTGTCTCTGATAAAGTCTTCTAAAATAATGATCGCCACCTCTGGGTGAGATTTATACAGTATAGTCCATTTACATTACAACTTATTCAGGACTGAGGATTTATTTAACTGTTAATGGATGTAAACAGAAACAGAAGGAAACCCACCAAGTATAGGGAGAACAGAGAGGCAAGAATCGAACCTGGACACTGAAGATGCAAGGTGACAGTGCTAACCACTACACAACTGTGCCAATGTGAATTATGTTAAGACTTTAAATATTAAAAACAATTTTATCAGGATCCAAAGCAGGAACATGAACAGTATTACATCAATAAATGAACAGAATAAAAAACTAAACTCAAAAGAATGGAATGGAATAGAAACAATGGAATGTTTCACTTAGGTTCAGACAAATGTAGACAAATGTGGACAATCAACGAAAAGCCAGAAACTGGCTTGAATTAGAATTGTAAGCTACGTTTACACTGTCAGGTAAGTTTCACCCAATTTTTGCTCATATGTGACACAGATCGAAAATGTTCTATGTCCATGTAAACAGGAAAAAAAATGCATGCATTCCGATATTTCGAGATCGGTTTCAGGCCTCCTTCCAATGTGATATAAATTAGATATGTGTTAATAGGATTGTCGTGTAAACAGACAGATCGGATTTTCTGAGGCATTGTGTTCTGTACGTCATTAAAACTGCGACTTCTTCACGGTTTAATGATGTAATGTTGTTCTCCGGTGGTAGCGCATGTGGAATAATAACACCGCAGGTGGCATGGAAAAGAAAAAAGCCCCCAGCCTTGTGTTGATGCTTATTTAGGCTGAATAACATTAAGAAATCAGTATTTGGTAAATGAAACATATGCACAGGCTGCAATTATGGCGTTTTCCCCTCCTCCTCTTTTTCAAAACCATGGTGACGTTTCATGAACTTGCATATATCGCAAAGCTAGTGTCAAGCATATTTCGCCTTCGTCCATCTTGGCTAGCGCAAGAACCTTCCTTTAAGTATGCGCAATGTTTTAGATGGTATTGCAAGTGTGAACACGTGAATGAATCGGATATGGGTCATACAGTAGCTGAAAGAACGTGTAAACAGAGGGTAAAAAAAATCTGATATAGGCAACAAATCGGCATTGGGCATCGAGACCTGCAGTGTAAATGGGGCTTTAAATGCAGACACTAACTGCAGAAAAACTGAAACACCTGTAAATCAACAAGGGGAGCATGACAGGGACACAAACTTCAAAATTGAAGTCACAATTCCATTTCCACATCCATGGCAGCGCGGAGTGCCCTCCAGTGATCATTCCTGACATAAATCACCCCTAAAGGTGCTTGTCTGGAGCTCTCAACAGGTGGTCTAGGTCATCTTGTCCAAAAATCCCCACTGGCCTCTTCTCCCCTGATGCTCCAGTACAGGGCCTGGCTGGGGGTTTGGCTACTGTAGGTATAACAAATCAATCAAACAGTTGATTGTCCAGATTTACCCCAAGACTGTAGGCAGTGAATGAAGGAGTGATCTGATTGTTGTCCTGAGAGTTAACAAGGTCTTAACAGTGGAATCAATCACCTGGGAGGAACAGCAGTTGTGCAGTGTTGTGCAGGGGAATGACCTTATCAAGAGACAGGGTATAAGGCAGAACATAAGAATATCTAACCAATCTTCTAGATAGCAAGCAAACCATTGCCATGCCATGCTACAGATTTCAAGTCTTGTAAGAATAGACAATAGAATCTTGTGATTCACCATGTTAAAATGTAGATGAGAGGTCCAGGAGGAGAAGGACAGATTCGTTTAGCTGATCCAGCAGTGTGAAGCTTTTCAGTAACAAACAGAAAGGCATTCTTTGTGGAATGTGTCGCTTTGAATCCAGATTGGTTGGGATCATTGAGGATGTTCTGTAAGAGATAAAAAGACATTTGATTGTAAACATTTGTGTTCAAGAATTTTATAGAGAGAAGAGAGCAGTGATACTAGGCAATAGGTAATGATGTCCTCTTGATCCAGGCAGGGTTTCCTGAGGATAGGAGAAACCCTTACGTTTGTAAATGCATCAAAACATGATCAGATGGTTTGGTATGGTTGATGATGCTTGTGTTAAAGGGAATGAGGTCTTGTGAGATGGCCCGGAGAATTGTGAAAGGGAGTGGGTCTAATGAACAGATGGTGGAATTTGGGGATGAGATGATGTGATGAATCTCATCAGTTGTCAGATTGGAAAATTCTGCTTAGTTAGGAGAGGGAGGGTCCTGAAATTTTGGTGTGAGTGTTGGGGTCGGATTAAAGGTCTGGTGAATTGCTGCTATTTTCCCATCATTCCCAACATATTTACAGTTTCTTAAAATATGGAAAATTCATGAGCAGTCAGACAGGATGGAGATGGAGAAGCCAGTGGGTTGAATAGTAAAAAGAACATATTGTGGAGTTTAAAGTTTCCTGCGGTACAGGAAGAGTGACATCCAACTTTGGCTGGGAGTGTGTTCAACTCCCGTCTGCAGCTGCACCCAAGGAAAACTGGAAGGGGCCGGTTGGCCACGACAATGAGAGGACCTGCTCTAGGGAGCATGCAGAAGCTGCTGCCCATGAGCTCATGTGCAGAAGCTTAAAGCTTTTCCCTGTAGAAGGTAGTTTTAGCAGAGTCACTTCACATGAGAATTTAGAGAGATCACTGTAAAAGACAATCTGCGTCAAGCTGTGATGGAATTTCTTCCATTTTCTCTCTGCAGTTCAGAGCAATCAGAAAACAGAGTATTTAATTGTGCAATGTTTCACAAGGGTGGCACCACAGACACACAAACATGAGGCAAGGTCTTAGGGGAAAAGGTTCCTTTTATTTCGAAAAAAGAAATGGGGTTAAGAAAGGAGGATGGGGGAAAAGGGGAAGAAAGTTGTAAAGGTTCGCACATACAGGTCAGGAAGCAGTGCCCAGCTGGCATGCAGGCACAAGGCTGGCGAGCGATGGTGGTGGGCAGAATGGTGAAGTGAGCTCACGTGGACAGCAGCTCCTGCATTCTTGAGTCCTCTCATTGGCATGGCCAACTGGCCCCTGCCAGCTCTCCATGGCTGCGGCTGCAAACGGGAATTAAACAATCCCAGCCAAAGTTGTCCGTCACTTCTCCTGTACCGCAGCGGCAATACTGGCTGGAGGAAAGGGGGGCTTAACATAAAGCACAGCAGTCTTTGCTTTTAAGATACAGGATTGGGCTGGCTTTTAAGTGAGAGTGAAAGTGCCACAGGAGCTGGTGCAGTCCTCTTGCGGTCGCCCTCAAAGTAATGATTAAACAGCAGTGTTCAGTTCTAGTCTTTGTCAAGTCCCTGGTGTGCATGCCATCACCCCGTTTGCATTTTTAAAAGTCTGCCAGGTGAATCTGCTTTTTCTGCTCTTTAAAATACTCCAGACCTCGAGCTAACCTCTGCCTCATTTTTATAGCTCAGGTAAAGCACAAGATAATAATAATAATAATTCACCAGCTGTACCCTTCCTAGTGGCACCGCCTCTTCATCCAACTGCAGAAGGGTAGGCCACCTGCCTAGTGAGCCTATGGAGTGAGCGAGGAGTGACAAAATGTTTAGGCACACGACCTGACATCAATATACAAAGCAGCAGCTTCTAAAAACATTGCTAGATTGTCCCGATTAATACAACAATACAAATCACCTAACACTGGTTGATTTTTTTAATGGTGGAACAACTTCCCTTTTAAGATGAGTCAGCTGGGTGGTGAGACTTACTCCATCTGCCCTTTCCTCCTCAAGGTCTGGGAATTCCCTTCTCTGTGCTCATGTCTCAGTTGTGTCTTAAAAGGGTTGACATCTATTGGCTAAACACAAGCCTGCCCAGCTCCACTGTGTTGCTCTTTTATACTTTCCAGATGGAATGCCATGCAGGATCTTGTCTCATCTTCTTCTTCATGCTTCTCATTGATCGCTTCGCTCTCATTATTACAGCTCCCCATAAAAATATAAATAAATTGTGTAAAGGGGTGCCTTCCACCAACCCAGCCTTCCATCAACTGCATTAAGGGGCTTGCATTCTTGTTGAAGGCATGGAGTAACCACTTTTATGGACATTTGTGAAAGAATTGGTTGTTCACAGGCACTCCCAAAAAATTCCAGCATGGTACCGTGATAGGATGACACATGTCCAATTTATCCAGTCAAAAAAAAATATTCTTGCTACTAAATATTTCAGTCAACTTTTAGTTATTGGTTATTAGGTATTATAACAAAGTGCAAGTGATTTGGGAATGATAGAAACTCAACCACAAAGTGGTTGGCCATGTAAAATCACAGAGCGTTGTCAACGGTTGCTAAGATGCATAGTGCACAGAGTTTGCCAAATTTCTGCAGAGTGACCTTCAGATTAGCTCAAGAACAGTGCGTAGAGAGCTTCATGGGATAGGTTTCTATGGCCAACCAGCTACATTCAAGCCTTACATCACACCGCCACTGGACTCTAAAGCAGTGGAGAGCTGTTCTCCTGAATGACAAATCATGCTTCTCTGTCTGCCTGCATTGTGCCAAGTATAAAGTTTGGTGTGTGTGTTGTGGGGGGTTTCATGATGTGGTGTTGTTTTTTAGGAATTGGGCTCAGCCCCTTAGTTCCAGTGAAATGAGCTTTTAATGCTTCAGCATACCAGGACATTTTGGACAATTTAATGCTTCCAACTTTGTTGAAACAATTTGAGAATGGCCTCTCTCTATTCCAACATGATACAAAGTAAGGTGCATAAAGACATGGATGATGAAGTTTGGTGTGTAAGAACTTGACTGGCCTGTGCAGAGTCCCAACTTGACCATTGGGATGATTTACAGTAGAGCCAAGACTGCAAGCCAGACCTTTCCGTCTAACATAAATTTGTGACCTCACTAATTGCACTTCTGAAAGTATGGTCAAAAATTCCCAAAACACACTCCTAAATCTTGTGGAAAGCCTTCCCAGAAGAGTTGAAGCTGTAATATCTGCAAAGGGTGGGCCAACATCATATTAAACCCTCTGGATTAATAATTGTATGTTACTCAAGTTCACTTTTGGCAATATTGTGTGATGGCTGGTGAGTAGATAATTTATAAATCATACTTTAAACGCATTTCTTCTGTCCAAAGTTCCTGTACTCTATGACACAGTTTCACCAAGAAGGAAGCTGCCTGCCTCGCACACTCGCATGCACTTGCCTGTTATGCGGCACCTGTTCCATGCAGCTTACCTCACCTGCTTGGATCACTAAGCTACGCCGCATGGACCCGCGCCACTCAAAACCAAAACCATTGGTCTGCTTCAGTGCATAATTACTCTGACTGCCTATGATTATCGTTGCTGCTGAACGTTGTCCTGGTGTTACATGATGTGTGTTAGTGAGTATAATATCCTATTAACTCTGGTTAGTGTAAGACGTGCCTTAATTAACCCATGACTGGAGTGTTACTTTGTCTTTATTACTTGTATACAGTAGATCTCATATAAATGAAAATGGCTCATCAGTAATTGTAAGAGCAGCTGTCAAATGTCTAATCTCTATAATCCTTTTTCTTTTCTTACAGTTCTTTGGTCAGAGGCCTTCAGAGGGCATATGCTATGAATAATTTGTTGGAGGAGTTTTTGGTGTCCTGTTTCTGCCTCAGAGCTAAACGCAAAGCATGGAAAATAAATCCATGTCAGACATTCAACACAGATGAAAAAAGTAGTCTAATAGACTTGCATGCAGTTGCTTGAGGCCCAGCGTGTTTCTATTAAAATATTCAGCTCCAGTCTGTGTTTAGGGATTACATTCCAGCAGGGTGGCACATCAGGTTTATATCACTATGAACAGCTATAAACAATCGATCCCTCACTATCTTCTCTGGAAGTTAATAAGACCAAAAAAAAAAAAAACACAGCTTTTTATTTTATTGAAAAAATACTGTTACAAAGCACTGACATGAGATTACAAAATGTTCCAAAAATGTTAAAGAAATGTCTCAAAATTATTTTTTAGTTATTATTAATCTTACATTATGTTGATTGTCTATAATATGTTCGCATGAACTTGTACATACATATTAGGACTCATTCTTTCATTTAAAACAAGAGCATTAATATAAATGAATTGCGTACTGTATGTTGCAGCCAAATCTAGTGTTCAAGCAATGATGATATACACATCTTCTGGTCAATCAAATTTGAGAATTCAGCAAATGCTAGTTTGGCATAATTGAAGTTACATGGCACAAAATTATATTTTTTATGTCATAAAAAATATGAAATAGCCTTTTTTCCCCCTGAAATAGTTTGTAATAGGGGTATAGTATAGGGAAGTATGGATAAGCAAGCAGAATTATAACCTTGCTAAGAATAATCTTAGGATTATTATTATCATTCCTTATTATAATAACTATGACGGGATAAATTAAAGGTGGCCAGTTGTGGCCAAAAGAAAACACAAACATTAATATTATTATTATTATTATTATTATTATTATTAGTTTTATTTATAGAGTCTTCTTTGTCTTTCGGCTGCTCCCTTTCAGGGGTCGCCACAGCGAATCATCTGCCTCCATCTAACCCTATCCTCTGCATCCTCTTCTCTCACACCAACTAACTTCATGTCCTCTCTCACTGCATCCATAAATCTCCTCTTTGGTCTTCCTCTAGACCTCCTGCCTGGCAGTTCCAACCTCAGCATCCTTCTACCGATATATTCACAATCTCTCCTCTGAACATGCCCAAACCACCTCAATCTGGCCTCCCTGACTTTATCTCCAAAACATCTAACGTGGGTTGTCCCTCTGATAAACTCATTCTTAATCCTATCCATCCTTGTCACTCCCAAAGAGAACCTCAACATCTTCAGCTCTGCTACCTCCAACTCTGCCTCCTGTCTTTTCTTCAGCGCCACTGTCTCTAAGCCGTAGAGCATCGCTGGTCTCACCACTGTCCTGTACACCTTTCCTTTCATTCTCGCTGATACTCTTTTATCGCACAACAGACCTGACACTTTTAGTTTTATTAAAGTTTTATTTATAGAGTGCTGTTCCCAAATTGCCCGTAGTGTGTGAATGGTGTGTGCCCTGCGATGGATTTGCACCCTGTCTAGGGTGTACCCTGCCTCGTGCCCTAAGCCTCCTGGGATGGGCTCCAGGTCCCCGCGACCCTAAATACAGAATAAAGTGGTAAAGAAGATGAGTGAGTGAGTAAGTAAAATGATCACGTGTGTGTGAGAGAGAAAGAGAGAGAGAGTTAGGTACTGTATGGTCACAGTCACGTTATGTATAAGGTAAATGTATATTTAGTGCAGAGCAGGGACTCCAGCAGGTCTAACTACACTACACTAACTATGACAGGATAACTAAAAGGGAGAGCCAAAACGAAATTTTATTATTATTATTATTATTATTATTATTATTATTATTATTATTATTAACAACAACAACAACAACAACAACAATAATAATAATAATAATAATAATAATAATAATAATAATAATTCTTTTGTAAATACCCAGCCATGTCTTATTAGACCACCGCTGATGCTGAAAATATCTTTTGAGGCCACTAATGTTTTTTGAATTGCTTCCAGAGCAAACATAATTTTATTTATTAGCAATACTTTGCATTAGCAATCTCATCATTGTCCTTTTAGTTATATCTCTGCACACAGATGTAGCCCTGTTCTTCTGCTGTGCATGCATGTCAGGCCAGATTACAGTTTGTCAGTAAATGGTAGTGTTTCAGCACATCTTGTTTGCTGTGTGTGAACTAAATGATTTGTGACAGTGTTTATTGCGAGTCGAATTTAACAGCATCTCATTCAAACACTTATGTACGTTTCTGTATTTCATCCCACAGCTGAGGTGGAAGGAGAAACAACAAAATGAATACAATATGTAAGAAAATGTAATGTCAAAACATAAATGGTGAATGTTTAAGCAAGACAGGAATAAGATAAGTAAGGCTGGTCGGGCTGGGGGGAGGGAGGGGGGTGGGGGGGTTCTGGTTGTTTGACCTGCAGGAACCTACCACTAAAACATGATGATGAGAGTTACCCATAGCCTTTAATAGCATTGCAGACTAATTCTGTAGTTTTAAATTCAGATTTTATTTAGAACAATGCCAAGATAGACAATTTTTAAATGTTGAATTAATATTATTATTGTTATTATTTATTTATTTATTTATTTATTTATTCATTCATTTATTTATTTATTTATTTATTTATTTAAAGAACAAAGTCTGCATGTTGTCATACTTTTAATATCAATGCTAGGTAGTATAGCATGTACAGTATGTGCATAGCAAGTATTTGGAGATATTAAAGATATTCCTCCTATAAACATCTCATTCCTGTATCTTTTATTATAATCATGCATGAAGTTGCACATTAATGTCTGTTAATTCAAAATGAAATAAATAAAAGAAATAAGGCAAAGTATATTTAGACAGAGAAGAAGAGAGAGAGAGAGAGAGAGAGAGAGAGAGAGAGATGTGTTTTAATTTTTTTTTTTCTAGTTTAGCATTTCAGTAAATAACCTTTGCATGAGTCATCTTGTATTCGTCCCAGCTACCCGCATCACTCTACAGAGGCTCAGCAGCTACTTCATCTCATAGACTAATCAAAAGAAAACACTATTTCTTTTTTTGCATTGCTTCCTTCAAAAAGGTGTCAGAAAAGTGCATTATTTTTCTACATAAACTCAGCAATGCCAGTGTTCCGGTGCTTAACAACTCAATACTGAATTGTCGTATTTTACTTATCTCATATTCATTCCAAATGAATTGCTTCGGCTCATTCTGCCTACACACTGGTTTCAGTAGTTCCTCCTCCTCTTCTTCTTCTTCTAAGGATTAGAACTTTGGAAGGTTGAAACGATTTACTGTCAAATAAAGTGCAGTACATTGAAATCCCAGCTTGTTAGTTAGCTTGGGTCAGTGCACAGGGTCAGCCATTAAATTTTTACAACTAATATAGCACTGCTTTTACAGCAAATGCAGCTTGTCATGTTAGTGAGAAAGCAGAAAGAGCAGACTCCTCTGTCCGAAAGACCTTCATGTGACACAAGCCACAGCGTTACCTCTGATTGTTACAAAGCACTGACAGTAACATGGATATTTGCATCGTTTTCCTTTTTTCTTTCTTTCTGTCTTTCTTTCTGAGTGGTACTCAATGTTTTTTTTTTTTATGAAAAAACATTCTATAAAAATCCCACTTTGTGAGCTAGTTGAGGTAAATGCCATGAGTAGGCCTTAAATGGCTTTACAGATAATAGCAAGAAACAGCACTGCTTGGCCAAAAACAAAGTCACACGCTATAATATTTGGTGGACTGGTATTTAATGACCAGTTCATGTTTGTAATAATTCCAATATTATAACTAATTCCACATGCTCCCAGAACCAGTCTTCCACAGTCCACGTCCTGGAATATTCACATGACATCAGGGGGAGAAAAGTCAATAGATGTGAAACCCTGATCATTTAGAACATTTAGTCCTTCATTTTATTATCACATTATAACACTGATTTAACATAACACAATACTTTGACTTGTCTGAAACAGTGACCTATTTTTTATTTTATTTTTGGTCGGACAGTGTATAGGGGCACTGGAGAAAAAAAAATAAAAAAAATAAAAAAAATATACTATCTTTTTAACCCACATGTATAGTTAAAAGACTTCGTTTTTAGACATTGTTTTTCCTCGTGCCCTTATCTTACAGTAAACTCTTATGCATTAAAGAGACATTAAAGAAAGATATGAGGTTTGCAATTAAAAAAATATATTTTTTTTTTATCATTTATTTTTTAGGTGAATTTAATTGGGGTTAAGCCAGCAACTTTCCTTTTGACCCTTCATAAACCTTTATAATACAACTATTCATCCTGACACAGCAGTTACAAGCAGAAAAATAAAATGAAAGCACTCAGATTCTTTAATGTTTCTTCACATTTGCACAGCTGCTGCGGCATAACCATTCTTTCTATCAGTTCCACATGTTCGGGACTGAGCAGTAGCCAAGGGCATAATGTAAGCAAAATGTAAGCTTGCCCCCAAAATGTCAGTATTTAAATGGTTTAAAATTTTCTTTTTAAATTATCCTACATAGCAATCATCACTTTAGGGCCTTGAAGAAATAAACAAAAAGTGAAATGTTCCAGCTATAGTTTGTATTTAAAATGGATATATTTGCTTACATTAAATTGAATATAGTTATTTGCATATAATAATATGCAGTCTGGAGTATAGGGCTTCAGGTCAGGATGGTCCATATGTAAATGCATATAATAATAATAATAATAATAATAATAATAGGCTGCAATGAAATGCTGCAGAGCTAATAAAATCTCATTTGATTGGCCAGGAGTTCCAGGTGCAAGACAAACTGCAGGTTTTATTGCTTTTATATAACAGTTTAAATTATTATATACAGATCATGATCTGTTTTATTTGTTTTATAGAATATTTATAGAATATCAGAGTTCCAAATAGAAAGTTAGTGCACTACTGTATGTAGGGGATAAAATCCCTTGTACCACACACCAAGTAGTACCCTTGATCAGGGGTTAAATAATGATTTGGGATTCAGCCTCATGTTAGAACCTAGTTAGTTTTTGTAGTGCATACTGTATAAGGCAATTCAAAATGACTTAGAAGCAATTACTAAGGAAACAATGTGTTGTTTAAAATGGCATACTGTAACATTATAGTAGGTGTTTCGCCTGCCATGGGGAAGGCCCGGGTCCGATTCCCAGCCAGTGCCCAAACCCCAGCCACTGAATGCAGTGCCGGTCCCAAGCCCGGATATAATGGGAGGGTTGCGTCAGGAAGGGCATCCGGTGTAAAGCCTGTGCCAAGTCCGCTGTGGCGACCCCTTCCCGGGAGCAGCCAAAAGACCACCACCAACAACAACAGATTATCAGATGTGTTTTCTTACTGAAAGTGCCTCTGTGACTGGTTTTAAATGAGGGTTTTAGTACTAATGTCAGTACTGCAGCATTAGTTTAACCCATGCTGCAACCGACAGTTAGTGAAATTAACAATAAAGAGTTTAAGGTTGCATTAAAGTCCTGTCATGCTCTGTAACATATACCACTAACTGGTGCATAATATACAATTTGGTCTTTAATTCACCCCTGATTTCAGATGATTCATATGTAGATATGAAACTAAACTAAACCAATTTAAATTATTTCATTTTAAACTTGCATTAATGTTATTAAGAAATGTCTGCATTAAGAAATGTCCCCACTGTAGAATGAATTAAAAGTATATCTTATGTTCTCTTATGCTTATAAAAAACTTTATAAATTCTCTCCACAAACACAACACGTATCCGCACGCCTTTCTGCTAAAATGCTCATCAGTCAGTATCATGTATCTGAGTCCCAGCAGAGCTACAGTATCAAGTGTCTAAACCCGAACACTATAAAGATGCTTGTCTGTGCAAATAAGGCAATCAATTGCTTTGGTTATTGCCCTTGTCCTGCTTGAATCTTGAAAGAAGCTTCTAATTCTAGGATTACCTGACACATATTTAGCTTCCAGGCCTCCATTCGGGTAACATTACCTCACACTACACTAGGCACCCGGGTGGTACAATAGAAAAGTGGTTTTACTTTATCATCAGGAGATCACAAGAACAAATTCTGATGTTGCCACTGAAAGTCAAAGGGTGCAAAATTGGTCATGCTGTCATGTGTAAGCATGTGTAAGGAAAGAGAGTACCTGTCCGTCCACATCAAGTGCAGTAACATCAGTGATGTTTAAGCTCATATATATATATATATATATATACATACATGTGTGTGTGTGTGTATATATATATATGTATATATATATATATATATATATATATATATATATATATACAAATCCAGTATTATTTTTTCCCCTAATTTTTAATTATTTTTTACTTTTTTACATAAAAAAATATATATATATATATTTTTAGAAATGGCATGTGATACTTCTTTATACTGCATATATATATATATATATATATATATATATATATATATATATATATATATATATATAACTAATACTGTGTTTTATATATATATATATATATATATATATATATATATATATATAGTGTGTTTGTCTGCTTTTGTTTGTTTTGTTTTTTTTCCCCTCATTTTTATTTATTTATTTATTTACTTACTTACTTATTTTAAGGAATGTCATGTGACACCATCAATCTTATCTTCTACGCTGGTTATCACATGAACAGTACAGTAAAGCATGGCCTGGCCTCTTCTGACCTGGCCATATATATATATGCTTCTGGGTGCAGTTATGGAAACAATACTTTTACTGTTATGCTAATGGCATAATGATAATAATAGCATCTGTATGTTTCATCAAAGCCAGGTGACGGAAATCAACTTAAAGAAGACCCATCTGTCTGTGCGTTTGTAATATAACAGTAATAACCGATAACCTAACAGTGATTGTTGATTAAAATAACAGTGAAAAAGACTTTGCTGCTTGTTGTGTGTTAATATAGGATAAGGAAGATCTTATATAAGAAGTGTGTGTGTGTGTGTGTGTGTGTGTGTGTGTGTGTGTCGCTGGACATTATGTTCTGCTGTGTGCAGAAAATTCTCTCTGTGAGACGCGTATAGAGTGCAGCATGGTGTGTCAGTGCAGTGTAATTACCCATGTGACGTTGGGAGGCTGACAGTGCGATGTTGAGCTCTGCAGCTGTCTGAAATTACAGTGGCACATCACAATCTGTGCCGAGAGCCGAGGAAACCGCGATCATCACCCTTACGAACAGTGTGCCTTTAGGAAAATCTGTTTCTGGAATCTTAAATACAAGAAATGCATGAAGAAATGTGCTTCAGGGTCTGACATGTGTCAGCAAACATTATGTTAATATCTCATTGTTTGATTTTAATCCATTGTTTCATTTCATTTCATTCTCTAAAGCTCTTAATCTCCATCAATGCTTCATTTGATTCCACCTCATTTCTAAGCCGCTTTGTGTTAAAGCATCTGCCAAATGAATAAATAATTACACAACAGAGGGTTTGGAGCATCTTAGATTTTAGTAATTGTCAGCAATCAGCTGCTCATTAACTTCTAGGATCACCAAAAGCAATATTTAAGTGATTTAAAGTAATTTATTTTTCATATTGATTACTTGATTTTCTTCAACACCTGCTGGTCTTAAATATTCTCTCAAGATTTATCCACTTTTTGACCTTATCCCACAGTAACCCGACAAAACAACATTGCTTGTGATATTTAATCAGCAGGATGTCACAATCGAACTAAATAAGACAGGTTTATTAGTTTAGTAGTCGCAGATTCTTAAAGACAAACCCATACTTTCATTATTGCTGCACCTGGACTCATGCGTAATTTATGTAAATGTCAATCTAAGAATCGATAGGTGCAATGATCGCTTGAAAGAATCGTCAGAAGACTTCGGATTCTGTGCATTAGGGCTAAAATACAGTTACAATTTTAACTGTAAGGTTAAAAGTTAGATTAAAAAAACGTTCAGTTAAATGTCCTACATACTCCATACCATTTAACAGGTTTATAATACAGCTTTCTTTTTCTTATTTGGTATTAGTGTTGGGTGATATGGTTGAAAATTATATCTCTGTAATTTCAGACTGAATGATGATAGATGATGTTTATTAGTCATTTTGCATTATGTGGAAATATGTAGTCTGCCATTCAAGTCTCTTACTTTGAGCTGTTACAATAGAAACATTATCATATAAAGCACATTCATTTACAGTACTGTAGGAAAGTCTTAAAAATCTTAATAATAAATGTAATTAAACTAAGTACAACGATGGATTGGCTGCTTTAGACTGCAAAGTATATATATATATATATATAAAGATAGATATAGAAGATATAATTATATACAATTATACATTTTTATATAATTATATATAATTATAACTATAGATAGAAGATATAATTTTTTAAATGGTTATTTATGTAACAACCTCAGCAGCGACCTCATTTCTCCTCTTGTCTGTTCCAACCATGCAGCATTCACCATCACCAGTATACTAATTACTGGACTCAAACTTTATACGTAGATATAATGGATAATGTTTCTTCCTAATTCTTATTTTTTCTTAGTCTTGTTTTTTATTTAAATACTAAATATTTTGGTATTTGGCATTATACTGTATATTATTTTGTACTTACTTGCAACACCGACCCAGGTCACCTCCCTTTACACTCTCTAACACTTCCACTTCATTTCTTGGCTCTCAAACATACACGTTTTAAATAACATGCAAGGCAAAGGAATTCATTTTTAAGCCTTCTTTAGCATATCAAGTACAAAGAGAGAGTTGATGTCTATGTGTAGAAATGCTTTCATGCTTCAACACAAAATTACAGTTCAGGTTAAGGTCAGCAATCAGGCATGAGTCACAGCATAATCCAAGAAAAGAGAGAGAGAAAGAAAAAGAGAGGCAATAAATGATAAATAAAAATGGGCAGTAAATGATCAGAAGAATAGCAAGACTTAGAAATTGTCCAAGTGTCATGCTGGACAAGACTTTGCTATAAATGTTCTTTTCCTCCCTATTTTCTCTCTTATTTGCTCTTGGTCACTTTTCATCCTCTCTTTCAGCTTTTCTAAAACATGAAAGGTTAAAGGCTGACACATGCTGGAAGACACTCACAGTCAATCCCTATCCACCGTCTTCCACATGCATGAGCTCACAGATTCACATGAATACCTACAGTACTGTTGCTGTGTTATACAGATGAGATTGAGTATACTTCCCCTATCCAGAGAGCACAGACATCGATGCCCTATTGGACTACGGAAAGCTGTGGCATCTACAAATGAATTACCTTTGCAAGTTAACGCTGTATATTAAAGCAGAAAAGTGGTTGCGTAAAATGCAAAATTTCCATCAACAGAAACAATTCAAGCTGTTTAATGTGCATGTTTTATTTCTCACTGGCACTTTGAAATAGAGCTTGGCATAGAGTATAAACATTTTTTTTTTATTTATCTTTACACATACAGAGTTATATTCTTAGCACATTTTTTACATACACAAATTTTGCTGCCAGTGCATCAATCAGACCAGGGAGGCAAAAGAAAATGAAAATGGTGAAATCTCCAGGCTTATAATTAGTCTCGGGTGAATTTGGTGAGATTGCTTTCGATAAATAGTTTCTGTAAAATTGTGCATTATTGCGGAATTATGATTAATTAAGGCAGCAGGGTGGCTTAGTGGTTATAAATTTCTCCTTGCACCTCCAGGGTCCGGGTTCGCTTCCTGCCTTGGGGTTTGTGTGTATGGAGTTTGCACGTTCTCCCTGTGCTTGGTGGGTTTCCTTCCAGAGTCCAAAGACATGCAAATTAGGCTAACTGGCTTTCCCAAAATTGGCCATAGTGTGTGAATTTTGACCGGAGGTCCTACCCATGGTCATAAAAATGGGAATCAATACCATGGTAATTACCACTGGTCTCCACAGTCCCTAGTTGAATTACAGAGATTCCTAGATAGATATATTAATAATTAATTATAACAAATTCTAAATTAATTTGCAGAACATTTCCATACATTAATATTTTTTTTCTTTACAGTTACATTCAATTAATGGATTTTGTTGTCTAAAATGGTTTGGTGGATGTTAAACTGGACCAGAGTCTTCCAGGTAGTGACCACAGTATTAAGAAGTGATCCTGTGCGCAGTGTTTGAGTTTAAATTCCCAATATCTTCAAAGTTACCACTGTTGGACCCAAGTGCAAGGCACCTAGATCTCACTTGTTCTGCTCTTAAAACACTTCCCAAATTACAACAAATGTGTTCCAATATTTGATTACTGTATAGTAGCGTGTGTGAAAGTAGGCTGGTAGGGCCTGGTATTATGTACCACCAAAAGATTCCCGGCCTCAGAAAGTCCAGCCATATATTTGTTCTATAGATTGACTAAACAAGAACAAAAGTGGTGTTACTTTTACTTTCTGAAGCCAATGTGTTTACCTCTGAGATTTTCTGGTGGTCCATAAGTGGAGAAAACAGCTGCCTACCAAAACCCACATTTAGCACTTTCAGCAAGAAAATACACTTGATATTTCCCTAGGTAGTCCCTAGTTAGTGCGTTGAAGTTTTACACCCTACATGCCACATTTTTTTTGCTTTTTCTTTTGAACAGTTGAGTAGCTGAGTAATATATTGTAATTACCCACAATAGAATGGCTTCACATTCATGCTTGGACAATAATCTGTAATTATAATTAATGGAATACAGGTTAAAGTAATGCCCTCTCCTGAATTTAGTTTTTAAAACTTTTTTTTATTTATTTCTCTTTTATTCTTTTTGAGTCCTAATGCATAGAATTTCCATTTCTCCACTGTACCTGTCAACCCACTGCTAAATAAAATAGTATGACAGAAGTTCTGGTACGTTTGAGCTCGAAATAGTGACACAAAATAAAAACAATCTATTTTTCCATCATGGTTTCCTGCACATTTGACAGATTTGGGAACTGTGGGAATTGTCTGCAATACCGGAAATTATGTTTGCCGTTTGTACAGAATGTTTTCCCTGAAGAAAAGTTGTCTAAGATGAAGATCATCATTGAAAATAAATACTCAATAATTGCATTTATAGCTGTATACCCTAAATAATTTAATTACTGTTGGTTGGGAAACAATTTTCCAGAGAACGGGCTGAGAGGAAGTAAATATTCTTTATTTAATGTAATATTGTTTGGACATCACTTAAAATACACTCATTGGCTTAAGTTTATGTTCAGTAATTAGGTACATTTTCAACTCTACTGTAAGTTAATGTAAATATCTAATCAGCCAATCACTTGGCAGAAAATCAATGCAATTGGGCATGTAGACATGATCAAGATGATCTTCTGAAGTTTAAACCAAGCATCAGAATGGGAAAAAAATGTGACTTTAAACGTGGCATGGTTGTTGGTGCCAGATGGGCGGGTCTGGGTACTTCCGAAACACATCCAGTTAGGGCAGTTCTTTATGTAAAAATGGCTAGTTGATGCCAGAGGTCAGACATTGGGGGTACAGTAGTGGTGATGTAATGGTGTGGGGGAGATTTTCTTGTCATACTTTGGGCACCTTAGTACTAATTGAGCATACTGTAGTTTAAATGCCACATGATACTTAAGGTATTGTTGCTGACCATATCCATTTCTTTATTCTTATATATTCTCTCACTGCATGGGCTTCAATCTTCATGCACACAGACCCGAGGCAAGGATCAAACCTGGAACCTCGAGGTGGAAGGCGACAGGGCTTAACAACTAAGCCACCTTGTACAGTAGCCTATATATTGTACATTTCTTGGCATAAAACTATTTTCCTCAGTGTCAATAAAAAGTTATACAAATTGTACATGGTTTAAAAATTTAACACATAGATAAGAAACACATGATATTATTCACAGAATGAGGTATTGCTGGGTTTAAATGGAAGTAACGTTTCACCACAGAACCCAGAATAAATCTCTGATTTGCTGGGACTGCTGTCAGAGCTGCTGGTATAGGAAGTACTCTACAGTATAGTTTCTCACTAGTCAGAATTATTCAAACTAATGGTGACTTATACAGTATATAGAGATATTGTATGTACAGGCAGCCAGATTCAATGGAAAGGTGAGATAATACATGATGTGCATGTGTTACATAAAATGTAGCCATAAACATAAAAAAATGTTAAAATATTTATTTTATTATTAATAAAAAAAAATCACATTTAAATTATTATATTTTATATTATATTTATAATTTTAAATGTTTCTTGATTAAGGCTAAAGAATTATTCAAGTTCAAGGTTTTTCATGCATTCAATTCAATTTTATTTGTATAGCGCTTTTAACCAATTGTCATTGTAGCGAAGCAGCTTTACACAATCAAAAAGGCATCTGGGACTATGTGATGACTCACTATGGTTTCCAATAATTACTACACAATAAAATTAGAGTTTGAATATCCCAGATATAATATTGAGAATACCAATCAGCCATAATATTAAAACCACATTAACACTAATTATCAATTATATATCAGTAAACTTTTGAAAAGATCATTGGCACCCAAGGCTTATCCGTGCCAGCAACGATCAAACGCCAGACCGTCCAGTCTGATCCCATAAAAAAGCCATTGCATTATATTGTGCTAAAAAATGTCAATTGTGGTCAAAAGACAAGGCCCCAGAACACCCAATGCTGAACAAATCCCAATCTGTCTGAGCACCTATGGGACATGCATGCCGGACAAATAGGTCTAATCCACAGAGATTTCACCGAGCGACCCACTACACCCAAAGGACCAGCCACTGGTGTCCTAGTTCCAGACACCATAGCGGTTTTCAGAGGTCTTGCGGAGAGTTGTTCAGGTGGCACAAAGGGAATCTACACAATACTGGGCTTAATGTTTAACATTGAAATGTCATTGTTGATCAGTGTATATATCAAAAGCAGTCAAATAATGTGTTTTTAAATGGCATTCTTTTAATTTTGACAGTTTAATAGCGGGAGAATGTACAAGCTCTGAATAAACAATATACGGTGCTTAAGGCCGACGGAAATGCTAAATGTTTATATACAATTTTATTTCACTTCAATTCACTTGTCTACAAATCACTGATTCCTAATCGTTTTTTTTTTTCGTTTTATTTTCACATATCGCAATACATAAATAAAAATCACGCACCATCAGATCAAGCGGATGTCAGCAGAACACACTCGCTTTAAGCAATATGATTTCTTACCTGTATCCTTTCAAGCTGAAAGCCGGCAGTTTCTTTTTACCAAAAAAAAAAGCATGTTATAATTTTTTTTTCACCTCTTATGATGACTTGTTTACAGCTTAGTGTTTTTTTATTATTATTATTTAAATTTCCATCAAACCTCCTTTATACACAGGTTTAAAACAGGCACAGTGCATTCGGTGGAAAAGCAACAACATAAAAATGATTTTGATCGGAAAAGTGAAACCAAAGTGTACTTCGAAGTTATCGAAGTTTCACATAAACTACTTCACCATAACACTCCAAAGCAGCTCTCACTCAAAGCCAAACAAAAATAAATAAAAAAAAGCATAGCATATACGAAAAACCTTTCAAGGTGTGATCTTCACACGTGTGCTTTATTCCAAGAGCTCACACTTCAGATTGCTTTAGCTCACTTCCGTAGCAGACGATTATATTTTATTTCATTTATCATTTTTCCAGTTTATATTCAATGAGGATCGCTTCACAGAGGCATGGATCTATTAAGATCCCAAAGGACGAGACTAATTAGCATGTGCAATCTGGTAAACTGTGTGTGAAGTGATTGAGCATGTTGGGGACACTTTACAAAATATAATTTTATTCACTGTAATATATAAAATTACATAGTAAGGGGATGTAATTTTAAAAGTTATTTATTTATTTATTTGCTTATTGTTGATTCACTGGTTGTTTGTGTTAATAAAACTGAATCACAACATATTTGGAAGGAATGAAAAATGAAAGGGTGCTGATATTAGAAAATAATCAATGATGAACATTGACATTGATTCATTTCTATTTCTCAATACCAACCGCATCACCTCTTTCTGTCATTTCATCAGTGAAGTAAAGAAACACATCATTTAAATGTGTTTAACCTGTTTTTAGAGAATGTTAAAGTAAAGAAAAAAATTAAGTTTACACTTAGTTCCTGCCCTTGCAGCCACTCCAACAGTATTAAATAGGGATGCACCGAAATGAAAATTCTGGGCCGAAAACAAAACCGAAATTTTTGGATGCACTTGGCCGAGAACCGATACCGAAACCAAAAATGGCTTCATTAAAAAACATGTTTAAAATATTTTATTTTTGTTTGTATTAAAAAAACTACAAATTAATTAAGCAATCAAACATTTATTGATAATAAATAACAGTAATAAGGCTGTTTAACAATAACAAAACTAAATAAAATTTCTTTCTGTAACATATTGCAACTTTGCTGTCCTCATCTGAAACTTTGAAGTGCTTCCAAACCGCCGACATACTTCGTGTTTGATGCGTAATGACAGCGCGAACGAGACGGGAGGATGGGAGAGGCGTGGCGACAATTTCGGCTTTTATTTTCGGCGCTTTCTTACGTTTCGGCCGAAACCGATAATGCTATTTCGGCCGAAAAATTTCGGCGGACGAAATTTCGGTGCATCCCTAGTATTAAATGCATGTGTCACTTAACAAGGTGTGCATCACTTGACATCCTCAATGCTGTATGTTCACGACATGACGCACTTTGGATTTTGTTCAAACACCATGTTATATACTTAACAACACTAGTGGTACCTAGTATAGTATAAGCATTTTGGTGAAGCAAAGAAATGATGTTACAAAACTTAAATTATGCAAAAGCAATGTGTATACAAGAGACATAAAATGTATGCGCTACGAATGTGCGAAGGGTTATAGGTTAAACAGTGCATACCTGGATTATGATAACAAGCTTCCGTCTTGTGTTAAAGTGAAACTAAAATGGAGGATGATTGCGCTATAAACTAAAAAAAAAGTATTTGTACTATTTATAATGCTTCTCATGATCTTAAACAATTTTTGTAATTGAAAATAATTGTGTGCAACAAAACTAAAGTTGATGAATGAGGAAAATGAAAATGAACAAAGAGTAGACGACGTGAATGTTTTGTCGTCAAAAATCAGTAAGAATGAGGTGAGGAGGCCGTTAAAGAGGATGAAGAGTGGAAAGGCTGTTGCTCCTGATGACATACCAATGGTGGTATGGAAGTGCTTAGGAGAGGTTGCAGTAGAGCTTCTGACTAGTCTGTTTAACAAGATTTTGGAGAGTGAGAGGATTTCAGAGGAATGGAGGAGAAGTGTATTAGTGCCTTAAGCTAGCTTAAGGGCAAAGGTGAGCATTTGTGAGCAGCAATATGGTTTCATGTCTAGAAAGAGTACAACGGATGCAGTGCTTCCTTTGAGGATGTTGATGGAGAAGTATAGAGAAGCTAATAAAGAGTTGCGTTGTGTCTTTGTAGATTTAGAGAAGGCGTAAGACAGGATGCCGAGAGACGAGCTGTGGTATTGTATGAGGAAGTCTGGAGTGTCAGAGAAGTATGTTAGAGTGGTGCGGGACATGTATGAGAGCTGTAAGACAGTGGTAAGTTGTGTTGTAGGTGTGACAGAAGAGTTCAAGGTGGAGGTGGGTCTGCATCAAGGATCGGCTCTAAGCTCCTTTTTGCTTGTTTTGGTGATCGACAGGATGAAAGATGAGGTTAGACAGGAGTCTCCATGGACTATGATGTTTGCAGATGACATTGTGCTTTGTAGTAAGAGTAGGAAACAGGTGGAGGATGAAGAGAGGTGGAGGTACGCTCTGGAAAGTGGAGGAATGAAGGTTAGCCATAGCAAGACACAATACATGTGTGTGAATGAGAGGAACCTAAGAGGAACGGTAAGACTACAGGGAGCAGAGGTAAAGAGGGTGCCGGACTTTAGGGTCAATGGTTCAGAGCAACAGAGGGTGTGGAAAGAAGGTGAAGAGGCGGGTACAGGCAGGTTAAAATGGGTAAAGAAACATGTCAGGTGTGTTATGTGACAAAAGATTATTAGCGAGAATGAAAGAAAAGGTGTTCAACAGTGATGAGACCAGCAATGTTCTACGGCTTAGAGACAGTGGCACTGAAGAAAAGACAGGAGGCAGAGTTGGAGGCAGCAGAGATGTTGAGGTTCTTTTTGGGAGTGACAAGGATGGATAGGATCAAGAATGAGTTCATCAGAAGGACAACCCATGTTGGATGTTTTGGACTGTTAGACTGTATTATTGATATTTAATTACACAATTATGTAACCACAAATACACCTGCAGGCTGATTTATCCTTTTTGCTAAACGGTAGAAGATGGAGTTATAGCTATTTAAAAAAAAACACAAAATTCACGAACAAATCTGGAGAGACAAAACAATGCTTATAAACACACTTGTGACTCAAATCATGCACAAAATATTCTCTCTCTGTTTGCAATATTGATACCTTTAAAAAAAAATCTCAAAACAGCAAAGAATTGAGTTCTCATTTTGTCTTCAAATCATTTTAATATCTTCATATAACAGCATCTTCAGTACAATAACCCAAGCTTTACACTGTATGACACAAAAATAGTGTAACTCTGACCAAAGACAAGTTCTTACACTGACAGAAAAGTTTCATTCATAATGCTATGACATTTATTGAAAATCCACCGACAGGAAGATGGATGATGATCACACCATTCTCATGGGACAGATACAAACAAACAATGATGATGGTTTAATAGTAACAAAAGTTATGAATACAAAGATTTAAACTGCAACAAGAGACAGAACTTTTCTATAACTTTTCACGACATTTAGATTACAATAGCACAAAACAGGATGTCGAATAAGAAATAAATAGTTTACATCTTCCAAGTGTGTGTCTAGCATGCAAAAGCTATGTTCATAGAGTTTAAAGTACAGTATATGCCATTATACCCATCGGAATGTTTATACGCTTCTAAAGATTAAACCTATGCATCTGCATGTACAGTAACAGTGCACTAACAAAAAGTTGTAGCTTTCTCGCACAGCAAGTTACAGAATAATCATTAGGTTCATCTCATGCACTATAAAATGTAATAATCAGTAAAAACCACACAAAGTGATAAACTGTGCAACATGATTAAGCAGTGTCACATGAGAGGGAGTGCTGTTGTATGATATCAGCAAGGCTGTGATGTGGTTGTACTGTAGGCACGAGGATGCAGCCGGAGTACTGAGGATAAACTGTAACAGCTGTGCAGATGTTCAGTACAACAAACAACATTTATTCTCATGTGCTCCAGGGTCTTTAAAGGCAAGTCGATTGATGCCCGCAGTTTAATCACAGCTTTAAGGACAGCAGCTAAAGGACTGCACGAGTTGCCATGACACTTTCTCCCATGACAAAAGTCAGCCTTCGTGATGCTGCCACCAAAAAAGAAAAAGGCGGTTGTGCTCGACATTAAGACCACCTTCACCAGCCATAATTGCCGCTTTGGTACTGGAGAAGTGACAGCCGATGTTGGCTGCGATTGCATCGGACTCCCTTTTGCAGCCGCACCCAAGAAGAGCTGGGCAGGGCCAGTTGGCAAAGACAGCAAAATAGGCTGCTGCCCATGCGAGCCCAGTCTGCCTGCCACCATCACTCACCAGCCGAATGCCCACATTCAAATGGGCACTGCCTCTGGACATACACATGCACACCCTCACTACTTACCTCCATTTCTTTCTTCCTCTCATCTTCAAACTTTTTCCTTTCCACATTTTTCTAATAAAATTAGACTTTATTTTGAAAATCTCACCTTGTGTCTGTGGTGCACCCTAAGCAAAAGATCTTACAACTACATAAGGTTCAATACTCTGTTTCACACACTAAGGAGTGCCCTTGATAAGGAATAAGAAAAGGTATAATTGTAGCTTGTGTTTACGGTGAACAGAACAGCACGGACGGTTCAGACGCAATTTAAAACAACTTAGTTTTGAGTGTTGCTAAGATGACAATTTTTTTTTCTTCTGTGACTGAATTTAAATATGTTTTTAAGCCGACTGCTCTCTCCTTTTTTCGCTGTGGTGTAGGAGGAACTTCAGGATTTGCTCATATAAGACATCAATAAAGGAGGTAACAGTAATTCTTCTTCTTTTTACCACCTCATCACTGATTATTTTACTATAACAGCAAAGCACAAATGTTTTATCTCTCATCCGATTCTGAGAAACGATAATAAAGCGTTTTATTTTCTCCATCCCATAATAATCCTCAGCCTTAATCAATCACGCTGTAGGTCTTCATAGACGTCACAACACCTGATCAAACATGCAAAATGGACAAGATGCTGTATTTTACTGATAATAATAAAAAAAACAATTATCTTTAGACAAATTCTTGTTACACTTTATTCATTTTATTATATTTCTGTTGTGCACGCAAACCTTAAATCAGGCCCCGAGACTGTGATTGCTCATAATAAATTGTTCCATGGCTGTCAAATCATCATCATTTGAGGAGCCATTGTGCGTTAATGTTCCACAGCGGGGACGTCGTTGTTAAAATAGCATGGTGTGATTAGTTTTAATGAGGATGTTATTATGGAAAAAAACAAGCATCAATGTTTAAAAAAATAAATAAATAAATGACAGAACATAATAGAAAGCAAATTGTTTGGTTTGCGTCCCTATCAATCCGACTGGGTACGAGTGCGAGGTAGCGCACGCAGGCGAGAGCGCCATCGGAGACGAGAAGACGAGGCACTTCTCAGAAGAGCTGGCTCTAAAGTGGAGGACATTTGAGAAAATCTGCAGAGAGCTGGAGATTCGCAATGGACAGGTGGAAGGAGAAGAGCTGGGAATGAGCATGTAACTGGAAATACAGGAGTGAAGGGGGAAATAAAACAAGGGTGATTTTTTCACCTTTCTATATTGTAAGCCTGAGTAAATCTCAGGCTGTCGACATTCATCTTAGAATCATACACACACATATTCGTACTCACACTCACATATATATAAATATATACACACACACACATCTAGGACCTCTGGGGTCCTCAAGGTGAAAAGGGCTGATGATTCAGTGCTGGCCTGCATAGCCTCTTTCCATTCTCACTCACACTCTGTTTGGCTCCTAATGCAAACCGACGTTTCTATTTATTTCCAAATGCATCCGCAACCGTGCGCGAAACACAAAGTGAAGCTTCTGCCACAGTCGTGCAGGCCGCGCATTTACAATCCCTCAGGAGAAATGTCAAAATTTCCTAATGCATATATGCATTTGCAGAGAAAAGCCCACACTTTTTAAGGCATTGTTCAAATACAATGAAGGTCTTTTTTTTTTAAGTGCTGAATCCTTAACCATGTAAACTTCTTTTTCATGAATTCACCATCGTCTCTGCTCACTGCTGAATACCCATTAAATTCCATCCTGAACTGTGGAAGAAAAACCGAAAAAGCAAAGTATTGAAGGTTAGGGTGAATAAGACTACCCTGGCAGCTAGTGATTGATTTCTGTCCCAGTGGGATGCTTCATGAGTAGCCATCAAGATGACTGGCAAATGACTTCAAGAAGATAAGCAAGATTGCAGCTTTTCCATGTGATGAGAATTTAATTCAAACTTGATAGAGTGCCAGAGAATAAGGCACAGAAGAGGACAATCAGATCACATTAAAGAATTTAAAGATTTGAAATTAACTGCTTTTTTTGGGAGGAATTTTGGTCCACTCCTCTTTGCAGATCATCTCTAAATCACTAAGGTTTCGAGGCTGTCTCTGTGCAACTTTAAGCTTCAGCTCCCTCCATAGGTTTTCTATTGGATTAAGGTCCGGAGACTGACTAGGCCACTCCATGACCTTAATGTGCTTCTTCTTGAGCCACTCCTTTGTTGCCTTTGCTGTATGTTTTGGCCCATTGTCGTGCTGGAACACCCATCCACGACCCATTTTCAGTTTCCTGGGGGAAGGAGGTTGTCGCTCAGGATTTTACGATACATGGCTCCGTCCATTTTCCCGTTGATGCGGTGAAGTTGTCCTGTGCCTTTAGCAGAAAAACACCCCCAAAGCAAAATGTTTCCACCTCCATGCTTGACGGTGGGGACGGTGTTTTGGGGTTCATAGGCAGCATTATTCTTCCTCCAAACACGGCGAGTTGAGTTAATGTCAAAGAGCTCAATGTAGGTCTCATCTGACCACAGCACCTTCTCCCAGTCACTCTCTGAACCATTCAGGTGTTCATTGGCAAACTTCAGACGGGCCTGCACATGTGCCTTCTTGAGCAGGGGGACCTTGCGAGCACTGCAGGATTTTAATCCATTGTGGTGTAATGTGTTTTCAATGGTTTTCTTGGTGACTCTGGTCCCGGCTACTTTGAGGTCATTAACTAACTCCTCCCGTGTAGTTTTATGGTGATTTTTCACCTTTCTCTGAATCATTGACACCTCATGTGGAGCCCCAGACCGAGGTCGATTGATGCTCATTTTGTGCTCCTTCCATTTTCGAACAATTGCACCAACACTTGCCACCTTCTCTCCCAGCTTCTTGCTAATGGTTTTGTAGCCCATTCCAGCCTTGTGCAGGTCTATAATTTTGTCTCTGACATCCTTGGACAGCTCTTTGGTCTTTCCCATGTTAGAGAGTTTGGAGTCTGCTTGATTGATTGGTTCTTTGGACAGGTGTCTTTTATACAGGTGACTAGTTAAGACAGGTGTCTTTAATAAGGGTGACTAATTGAGTAGAACTGTCTAACCACTCTGCGGAAGCCAGAACTCTTAATGGTTGGTAGGGGTTCGAATACTTATTTTACTCAATAAAATGCAAATTAGTTTCTATCTTTTATTTAAAGTTATTTTTTCAATTTTCCTTTTGATGTGTTATCTGTCACTGTTAAAATAAACCTACCATTAAAAGGATACTGTTCTGAGACTTTTCATTTCTTTGTCATTGGACAAACTTACAAAATCAGCAAGGGGTCAAATATATATTTCCTCCACTGTATATACTGTATATATGAGTGGTACCTGGTGGGGTCTTCTGCTGTTGTAGCCCATCCGCCTCAAGGTTGTGCGTGTTGTGGCTTCACAAATGCTTTGCTGCATACCTCGGTTGTAACGAGTGGTTATTTGAGTCAAAGTTGCTCTTCTATCTAGCTTGAATCAGTCAGCCCATTCTCCTCTGACCTCTAGCATCAACAAGGCATTTTCCCCACAGGACTGCCACATACTGGATGTTTTTCCCTTTTCACACCATTCTTTGTAAACCCTAAAAATGGTTGTGCGTGAAAATCCCAGTAACTGAGCAGATTGTGAAATACTCAGACCGGCCCGTCTGGCACCAACAACCATGCCACGCTCAAAATTGCTGAAATCATCTTTTTTTCCCCGATTCTGACGTTCAGTTTGAAGTTCAGGAGATTGTCTTGACCAGGACCACACCCCTAAATGCATTAAAGCAACTGCCATGTGATTGGTTTATTAGATAATTGCATTCATGAGAAATTGAACAGGTGTTCCTAATAATCCACTGTATCCACTGAACAGGTGTTCCTAGTTGCACTGTATACACCTTAAAGAGAAGGCAAAATATTTTTTTCTTCATGAAACATGGGATTATAAAAGGTTTTAAAAATCTAAGTAAAACAAAAGGTGGCATCATGTGCCAGTTTAAGGCATGATGCTTTCCTCTTTTCAAAACGGAGTGTTTTTCCTAGCCCAAGTTTTGCCAAGTGTTTAACTTTCACTCAGACCTTTGAACTGCCAGTGCTACTGTCTCTGTGTGTGTGTGTGTGTGTGTGTGTGTGTGTGTGTGTGTGTGTGTGTGGTATTCTTTATCTTGATTTTGTGCTGTGCTTTAAAGTTTAATTTCCTGTCATTAAACCACAACACTGTTAGTTTCTCGACTCTGATTGGTCAGAAGGTGTTGCTTACGTACTTGATATTTTTTATAAATATTAATATATTCAATGTGCGTATAAACTGAAACAGAGGATCGGAAATGTAAAAAAAAAAAAAAAAAAAGCTAAGTTTTAAAGTCTTCATCACTAAAGCTGTAGAGCTTTAAAAGATTTGACAAATTGTTTGCAGAAGCAGCTCTGGCAGAACCTCTGGCTGAAGATCAATATGTTCTCATACTGTGTGTTATCAGTTCTATACACTGCAACAAACGGTAGCTTAACAAGTGAAAATATTGAACCTAATCTTTTCTATGAAATTCCAACAAGCCAAATCTCTCTCTCACACACACACACACACACACACACATTCTTTATAGCGTTTATCCTGTACGGGGTTACGAGAAGCCTTAGCCTATCCCAGGGGACCCGTGGCCATCACTGGGCACACATACACCTACTCACTCACACACACCTACTCACTCACACACACTATGAAGAGTTTTGAAAAACCAATTAGGAAACTCTGCATGTCTTTGAACTGTGGGAGGAAACCACAGTAACCAGAGAAAACCCACCAAGCATGCGGAGAACATGCAAACTCCATGCACGCAGACCTGAAGGCAGGAATCGAACCTTTAATCCTGGAGGCACGAGGCCATGGTGCTAACCACTACACGTTCTTCATGCAGTACTTCATGCTGCCTCCCAGCCAGATATAAGATCATTAAACATAGATATTTTTTTATTATATTAAAGGGTATAACTCTTGTTTAAACTATTTTAATAGTTTTAAGCAACAATTTCTAGAAAAAATAAAAATAAAAATCTGCTTACAGAGGAATAGGTTTAATAATCGTATATATTGTTTATTGTAATCTTATAATAAAAATAGTAGGTACTTTCAGGTAGATTTAATATTTTTCACTTGTTTAGATATCTGTTTTTGCGGTGTAGTAACATCAATCAACACATGTAGCAGGATTGCAAATTTTTGCTTTTTTTTTCTTAACAGATAGTCAAACACATCAGCAATCAGTAATGTGAACCAGACTTACATTTCCCCTTAATTTTAAAGTTTTGCTAGCAGCACAATCCAGTACACTGATGTTTATACAGTAGCTGCCTACCACAGTGTCAACCCTGACCCACATGTATTCATTTGATATTTTTTATTATTTAAATGAAATCTTATTTAATTGCACACAGAGTATTGATTTATTCAGTCTCTCTCTCTCTCTCTCTCTCTCTCTCTCTTTGTGTGAATAGTCCTGTTCCTCCACACATTCACACGACAGTCCTTTCTGTTGAATGTTTATTTGACTGAAAGTGTTTTGGCACTGTAACACTTTTATGATAGAGCTCTCCGTGAAAATAAAGATGGTGGAAGAGGAAGCGGGTCATAATCAGAACAAATCAATCCGGCGTTCACGAAAGGAATTGCAGAGACTCAGAATATCGCAAACATTTCCAATAAATTATTAGCAATCTGGCTAGTCAGGATCGATAAAACTATTGTTAAATTACAGCTGCAATTTCCGGGTTCATTTAGTACATGCAACAAAAACCTTACTGCATGTTACAGTTTTTATTGGTAAGATTCTTTACAACGCTTAATCAATTAACACTTAATCTCTAATATACTGTACAATATAGTAATAATAGCATTTACATGGTTGTGGGTTTTGTAAGGAGATGTTCACTTGCTATTTATATGAGTCTCTAGTGTCAGTGCTTTGTACAATTTATCTTATTTAATTAAAAATAAATAAAAGGAAAGACTAATGAGAAAATGACTAGTAACTGCTTCTGAGTTTAAAGTAACTTTAAAAACCTTATGTTTATTACAGTGACATTCCCTTAAGTGCTTTATTTCTTAATGGTTGTTTACTAGTTAGCATGTATAATAATACATAATAATAATAATTACTAGACGGGTACATTTTTCGAGTGGTGCTTGCTGTGGCAAAACTCTGGCCTTTGGGCATTTAATAACGACAGTTCTCTAAAGTGGATGCTATGGAGTGGCTTGACAGCTTCACAATGATCCCGAGATACTGATTGGGCGCCTCAGTAAAATGAGACCACACCCATGTCTCCGTGACAATGTTATCCATAGTTAGGTTCAGTTTCAGTTAGTTCCTATGGAAGTAACCACAGCAGAGAATGCATCTGTGAGCATTTCCTGTTTCATTGAGTACCTTCAACATTATACTGTATATCCATGGTGCAAATTTGGCCACCTGCTGCGCCCCAGGGGTACAACTTATACCCTCTTGCCGAGTATGTTCTGACACGTCTTGCAAAGTTTTTCAAATGCAGTAAATTTTATATTTCATTTTGCTACAAAATTCTTGCTCTGCACTAGAATCCATCAAAGTTGGTTTCAGTGTTAAGTCAATGAGATTTTTTGGGAGGGAAAATAACACCCCACCCCTTAATAAAATAATAGCACTTCCCATTCCCAAATAAGCGGCACAATTAGACACCTCTTTTATGGGTCTACAACAAATCGTACCGGGCTAGTTACACGCCAAAGTTTGTACAGAAGAATAATAAATAAAAAAAGTAGCCAAAAATATTGGCTCCCCAAAAATCACTAATAATAATAATAATAATAACAATAATAAATTTGTTTTATTTAAATTTAGGAGCCGGTGATTATTTACAGTATTCCTTCTCTATGCTGTTTTTCCTGTACACGGGCCCAGAGGGACTCGGGGCACTAAACAGGGTATACCTTGAACAGGGTACCAATCCATCATGCACACAGTCACACACTACAGGCAATTTCATAAATTAAATTAACCTTACTTGCATGTCTTTACTGTAGGACCGTAAGAGTATACTGGAGTACATGGAGGAAACACACCAAGCACAAAGAGTATGTGAAAACTACACACACAAACAGACGCATGCATGCACACACACACACACACACACACACCTACACACACACACACACACACACACACACACACACACACTAAGACACGAGGCAGGAATCTAAGCCACCATGCTGCCTGTTATCATGTCTTTATTTCTAGCTAATTTAAATAACTTTTATTTATTTGAAATGTGTTTAATTATATGCCAGGTATACATTATATGTTTAATTAATGCTAATATTCACAATTTGTTAAGGTAAACTAGTACAATTTAAAAAAACAAAGCACAATTCAAAATGCCTTACCGATTTATGCTATGCCTTATATTCTGCCTCTGTATTTATTTCAATTGTATTCCCTCCTCTATCTGTTTTGTATTCATATCAGTGTTCCACTGTGCACCGTGTTTTGTCTGGATGCCGAAACCGAAGCAATTTCCCGTACAGGATCAATAAAATATCTATCTGGGTGGATTTTGTTCTCATATAGCTTGTCCACTGGAGTGTGTTGGTTACACAAATCATAGCACATACAGCATAACAAAACACAAACATTTATTATGTACTGTCACTGACATCTAAATAAGTCATTCAACATAACCATGATGTAATACGTGAGCCATGCATTTAATACAAACTTAATTTATTTAGTATCTCAATGGTTTCAAACTTGTGCTTTTTATTTTATTTTATTTTATTTTATTTTATTTTATTTTATTTTATTCTTGCATTTGGTCCCAAGACTGGGTTGAATTTTGTGTTGACCTGATCATCGGTTGAAGAATAAACTAGAATCAGAATTTTATTCAATAAAAACTATGTCGGTCCTTGAGACAAGCAGTGTCTCAGAATGAGTTATACTATAACTCCGGTGCAACCTCTCAATAGCACTTAAGGCTAAGGTCTAAATGCCAATGTGGATAATTTTTGTGTACGAACATAACTCAGTTTTGCCTTTTGTAGCTTTCAGCATTTTAACAGCAGTTTTCAAACTGCAAAATAACATGATGTGTAAAATTATTATAAAAAGTACTATTATAATAATATTTAGACAGCTGCAACATAAACAACAATTGTATATTTATGTGCTTATGGTAAGATCTGCCCAGGGTGGGATCTTGCCATGTTGGCATATTTCACCGGCCACTTCTTTAGGTATCAACTGCTTGATAATGTAAATATCTAATCAGCCTATCACATGATAGCAATTCAATGCATTAAGAATGTAAAAAATTGTCTGGACCATCTGCTGAATTTCAAACTGAGCAACACAATGGGGAAGAAAGATGGTTACAAAGATGAAGGTCCCTGGTACAAATCCCACGACCACCAAGTTGTCCCTGATGAGTCCATAATCAAGGCCCTTAACACTTAAATGCTCAGATGTATAGTAATAAATGAAGTCGCTCTGGATGAGGTAGACAATGCCTGAATGTAACGGGCTGGTCAGAGTAATTCCGAAACTGCTGATCTACTGAGATTTTCGCACACAACCATCTCTAGGGTTTACAGAGAATGGTCTAAGAAGATAAAAATATCCAGCATTTTGGATCAGTTTTTTCTGCCTTGTTGATGCCAGAGGTCAGAGGAGAATGGCCAGATTGGATTGGGCTAATGGAAAGACAACATTAACTGAAATGACATCTTGTTACTACCAAGGTATGCCAAAGAGCATCTCTGAACACACACCATTTCGAACTTTGAAGCACACCAAATGGCTCTCCTGTCAGCTAAGAACAGATAACTGAAATACAACCCACGTGGCCTCACCAAAATCAGACAATAAAAGATTGGAAAAGTGTTGCCTGGTCTGACGTGTCTTGATTTCTGCTGCTAAATTTGGATGTTAGTGTCAGAATGCTGCCAGGCTGATGGTGGTGATGTGATGATGTGGGGAGATTTCCCTTGTACACTGTGGGTCTTTTAGTACTGATAGAGCATGTCATAGCCTACCTAAGTATTGTTGCCGCCCATGTCAATTTCTTTACAATGAAAGGATAACATGCCAGGTCACAAAGCTTCAATCATTATAATATAGATTTATTAAACTTGTCAGTAGGGTCACTGTACACAGTCACCAGATCTCAATCCAATAGAGCCCCTTTGGAACGTAGTGGATTGGGAGATTCACATCATGGATGTGCAGCTGACAAATCCTCAGCAACTACATGCTGCTGTAATATTAATATCGACCTACATTTCAGCACATTTTTTAATATATGCTGCAAAGAATTGATGCAGTTCTAACAGCAGAATCGAGACTAACACAGTACTAGCAAGGTCAACCTAATGAAGTGGCTGGTTCGTGTTTTTATATTTAGATCCTTTGTTATGACACTTGCATTATTCTCCTATCAATGGTTGATCCTTGAGATCCTTCTAAAGCTTGCTTGAAGTTCATCTTCGCCTAATTTAATTGATTAGACATAAATTAGACCATGACGTTGAGGGAATTATCTGTAGACCTGAGAAACAGGATTGTGTCAAGACACAGATCTGGGGAAGCATACTGTATACTCACTCACTCACTCACTTACTCACTCACTCACCTTCTGTAACACTTTATCCTCTATTCAGGGTCGCGGGGACCTGGAGCCTATCCCAGGAGACTTAGGGCACGAGGCAGGGTACACCCTGGACAGGGTGCCAATCCATAGAGGACACATACACACTCACACACTCATTCACATACTACGGGCAGTTTAGGAACGCCAATTATCCTAACCTGCAAGTCTTTCGACTGTGGGAGGAAACTGGAGTACCCGGAGGAAACCCACCAAGCATAGAAAGAACATGCAAACTCCATGCACACAGAGACAGGAATCGAGTCTGGCTGGGAATCAAACCCAGACCCCGGAGGTGCAAGGCGACAGTGCTAACCACTACTGCATACTTTACAGTAAAAGGAAATTTCATGCAGCATTGAAAGTGCTAATAAGCAGGGAAGCCTGCATCATTCTCAATTGTAAAACATTTGGAATACCTATCAGATCAGTCTTCCCAGATCTGGATGCCCAATCAAAGCTGAGTATTTAGTCAGTGGTCAGACAAGTAACCATTTGACCAAATGACTACAGACAAATGTGATGAAAAAAAATAAAAAGCTATTCTAAGTGAAAACCATCTGCAGAGTGTTCAGGATCTCAGGACGGGATAACAGTTGGCATTTAAACAAGACAGTGACTCAAAGCACACCACAGGAGTGGATTCAGAACATATAGAATAGAATATATAATTCTTCTTTTTCTTCTACATCTCCTTCATATTATTATTATTATTATTATTATTATTATTACTATTATTATTATTATTATTATTATTATTATTATTATTATTATTATTGTTGTTGTTGTTCAACAAAGAGAAACATAATCTTACATGGGTGCTTTTTTGTTTGTTTGTTTGTATGTTTGTTGTTTGTTGTTTCTTAAGAAAGCTGCTAACACTTTGTTAAATTTCTTTGCTAATTTTTTCACAGGAAAATATTTATGGTAGAGAAGTTTATGCTTTGTGTCTTACTGTTACAAACCAAGCAGTTTTTTTCTTTTTTGAGAGAGAGAGAGAGAGAGAGAGAGAGAGAGAGAATGGGAACTATTGTAACTAAACATTACACTTTGTAAAATAAAATTATAAAATAACATTCTCCAGACTGTTATTGAAAAATAATCCACTTCACACAGGCTGTGTCATGCGGTCTGTAATGTATTACCCTTTACTTGCTTCACACAAAGCACAATTATTGAATGGTACAGTTTGTGTGATATGATGTGATGAGCTGAGATTAAGGGCTGCTTTATGCTGCCTTTGGCAGCACGGTGACTTAGTGATTAACACTGTCGCCCCTGCACCTCCAGGCTCGGGATTCCATTCCTGCCTCGGGGTCCGAGTGCATGGAGTTTGTATGTTCAGTCACGCCCTGAGCTGGAAACCTGATAACTTACCCTTAAAACCCTTGCAAGTGTGTGTTAATGATAGGTTTCAAACCTTTCAAATCAAATTTTTAGATATGTCAGATGAAATAAAGGTATAATAAAAAAAAAAAATGCTTTTATTACATTTCCACAACCAGAATATTAAAATGATGTCACAAACAATGTAGAATTTTCAAAATGAGCATATTATAATATATTGTTGGTCATAGAGACAACCAAAAACAACAATAGAAACATGTGGTCAGTATATTTCTATTTTTATTTCTATTTTTATGTACAGCATATTTCTATTTTTATTTCAATTTTTATCCTAGTTCAATAAAATTTTTCTATCGTATTTCTTTTATTCATATTTATTTCTTATTATAAGCTTTAATTCTCTGTTTAAGGTCACCGGCGGCCGTATAAGCATTTCACAACATATCGTACTGTGTATGACTGTGTATATGACAAATAAAACTTAAATTTGAATTTTTGGGTTGTGTGTATTTGTGCTATTTATTTATTAAAATTCATACTGCCATGACACTCTACACTAACAACAGAGTGGAGAGAATCCATCGCTTGATGTGTCGGATAACACATGGACATACTGAAATACTCAAATTCAAATTCAAATTTTATTTGTCACATACACAGTCATACACAGTACGAAATGTAGTGAAATGCTTATACGACTGCCATTGACCCTAAAAGAGAATTAAAGTTTACAAATAAGAATAAATATGAATAAAGAAATACGATAGAAAAATTAAATAGAAAAATTAAATTAAACTAGTAAAAATAGAACTAAAAATAAAAATAGAAATATGCTAGGAAAAATAGAACTAAAAATAAAAATAGAAATCTGATGTACATAAAAATAGAAATATACTGTACAAATTGAAATATACTGTACTGTACTAATAGTAATATAGTACTACTGTACTACTAATACTATTAAATTATGCTTCCTATATACACACACAGATAGATAGAAAGAGAGAAAGAGAGAGAGAGAGAGCAAAGAAGTGCAACAGGATAAATTAAGATAATAATAATAATAATAAGAAGAAGAAGAAGAGCAACAACAAATGCGTATGTAAACCCAAACATATTATAAGCCTAAGATTTGCCTTGATGGATAATCAAATTTCCTCCATGTTCTCATGCAGTACGATGTTTCACATTTGCTTTGAACAGAAATCAAACCTGTCTGACCCACGTCTGTCTGATCTGTGGTGTTATCATCACAAGTGCTCTATTGTGTCCTTTATGCTGCATTATGCATTATTAGCACATCACTCATCTAGGCACTTAGCGATCATCTTTTGCCCTTGTCAGCTTTTATGTGAACTAAAGCTCTGTGGGTATTAGAGAGCTCAAAAGTAGAGAGGGAGAGAGAGAGAGTCACAAAGCTGAATGAAGGAAGCATAATTTACACACACAAATTCAAATTCAAATTCAAATTTTATTTGTCACATACACAAACATACACAGTACGAAATGTAGTGAAATGCACATGTTTAGTATAGGCGAACTGTAATTGATCCACCTGTGTGTGTCTTCTGTGGAAGACAGGAGGTCTATACTAATGGAGAAAGAAGCTTGGCGTACAAGTCAAAACATCACATACATCACACACACACACACACACACACACGCACACACACAGACCTGAAGCACACGGCTGCCCTCGATCATCCCCATGCGTGCAGATGGCTCTCTGAATTGAATATTGATTTACAAAAGCAGAGCAGAGTGTTGGTCTGGTCACAACCATGCATCTAGCTTTGAAAATGCCTTAGGATGGGTCATGTAAGCTTTTCAAGGACAGCATTATGACTTGGCAACAATGAACTCCTGCCTTTAGCTAGTACAGTATCGGCAAAAAGAAAAATAAAGAAACAAGAAAATCAAATAAACTCATCAAGGACTTTCTGATAGATCCGTATAGTTTATACACACATTGAGCCGCGGTTATGCATGAAAACATAAAAACAGTGATTAAAGCACTCGAGTCCCAAGCGCATTGTTCATTAAAGGCTGAACGCTTATAAAACAAATTAAACCCTGTTTATGAAAATCAGGATTGATTAGGTTAAGAGCTTGCACCTGTCATAATCAGCCAGGCTGCTGGAGGGGAGGATTTCAGCAGGAGAGACACAGGGCCTGGGACAGCTCCAGGCTAGATAACAAGCATCAAATATAACTTTCTGCTACTTTAATACATGCATTTAATACATTGCTTTAATGTACAAACCAGATTGTGTGTACTCACACACATTTCCCTATAACAACAAGTTCTCCAGCATGGGAAAGACCTCAAGACCGAAAAACATTTATGTCTCATAAAATAACTGCTAATGTCAATGATGTTCCATGGATTTTATACGTTAAAATTTAAAATGATGAATCAATAAAATAATTTTTTCTATTCATATTTTTTTTTAATGAATAAAACAAGTACTCAAGTCCTTAAAAGATACTTCAAACAAAAGCAGCATTTAACATTTGGCCCTGTAACGACCTTGAGGCAATTAGAGTTCTTCTCTTGATTATAATGGAGAAATTCTCCACATATTAATTTACACATTTGATGTTGAGACATCATGCTTACAAGATTCAGTTATCTACAGAAAGGCCCAAAAAAAGAATACACACTGTAACCTACGCCTTCAACAACAATGGTTCGACTACTTACCTCTTTAAAAGAAACATAATACTGTACTACACAATAATGCCATAATTTATTACAAGTTTTAAAAAGGGGCGTACATTTTTTTGGGACCTTCTGTATTTATTTGTTGTTGTTGTTGTTGTTGCTTCCATGTCCACCATTCATCCTCTTGTTTGCCCTCTCTGACTTTTTAAGGTGGGAGTATACAGTATTAAGATGGTGGAGATGAGTAAGATCAGCTCAGACTTCTCCTTCCCCTGTCTCCCCAGTCACATGTTTTCAGCTTCACCTGGGGAATCCTTAGACAAATATAAATTTGACTCTATGCAGCAGGTCTTGGGTGTCCATCCAGTCAGGCATGCCTGATGCAGTGTGAGATGTCCAAATCATAGAGAAGTTACTCTCCCAAATGGTCGAGCTTACACTATTATAAATCTCAAATCTATATTTACTGGTGACTTTATTATTATTATTATTTTTACAGTACATACACACAACTTCTTCTTTCTTACCACACTTCCAAACCTTGTTAGATCATGGAAAACTGTCTAAAATTGAAAGTCTTGCCTTAAATCACCTACGAACTGAATGTTAAGGTATAATCACGAATCACTTAGCACTTACGCTCATACCAAACCCATGTACTGGTTAGTAGTTTAGTGCACAGGGTTGGATTGATCTATTAGAGCGCACTACTGTATTTAGTAGATTTTTATGAGTGCTCCATCGGTGACAGCTCACACCTGTCCACATCAACAATAAAAAATGTTTTTGGACTCTACAATCCATTATTACAGGACGTGACATAAAAATACCAAAACCTATGAACTGCTAAAATAACTTCTAAGAACTTACATTTCTAAACAGTAAACATTTTTTTGGAGCAAATCAAGAACCCTCAAGCTTTAAGGTAGCAATGCTACACACTGCACCATGGTGCCATCAATATACTGTACAGTATACATTTAGTACTGTACGCATATACACACCCGTAATTCATTTGGCCATAATTATTATAAAAAGACAGCATGCTTTCTTGAAATCATTTAGAGTATTGCGGGTCTTTAAATATAAAGCTATACACAGTTTAAGAGGATTAATTAAAACAGCTTTGACTCTGCATCCTGACCGCTGAATGCATGAACGCCCCTGTATTCTACTTGCTGATAAAAACTTAGATCTTAAATGCCAAACCAAACACTTTGTGTCCTGCCCTTTGGGCCTTTAGCTAATTTTCACTGTCCATGTGAAGCATATAAACAGCACAAACGAGGATGGAAAAACAACAACTTTCTATAATTAAACATCAAGGCTGAGGAAGGCACTAATCCCCGCGACCCAGGCAAGTCTACCCTGCCAAAAGCATTTACACTTTCATTAAAGAGATTAGTCAAGCGGAACAGAAGCAGTTAGAGCGCCAGCGCCAACACAGAAGGGGAACCTGTGGCTGCCGGCTCTCTCTCCTCGGCTGGCATTTAATTAGGGCACTATGAGGGGGCGTCTGAATATATCCATATATTAGTAGTCAAGAGCCCTCGTCTTTAGGCAAGCCGCTTTTATTGAAATACTGCAGTATCAAAAAAAAATGGTGTATGTTACATCTTCAGCTGCTAGAAATCGAACACCCTGCAGAGTTCATTCCCATCTCTGTTCGAAACTCACCTGACTCTAATATTCAGATGGTGCTGGAAAAACCTGTTTAATTCCATTAACTGTGTTGGATCAGGACTGCAGAAGCAGTGGGCCTTCAGAAGGAGATTAGATAAGTGGATAAAAAAAATAAATAAAAAAAAAAAGCTTTAAAGTTGAGAACGTAGAGACATTTCTCGGAAGAGCTACAGGAGATGAGGAAATGAGAAGCAGCAGGTCTTTGACAGTCTGTGAGTTTTCATTAAAATAACAGAAACCAAGGAGCACAGATGGCTGAAATAGGTAGCTGAGTGTGTGAAATAAAGAGACATGCATTATAATATTATTTCTGTAATTTTTATATATGTACAGTATATAGGGGGCATGTTGGTTTAGTGGTTAGCACCGTCGCCTTGAACCTCCAGGGTCTGGATTCGATTCCCACCTCGGGGTCTGTGTGCATGGAGTTTGCATTTTCTGCGTGAACTTGGTGGTTTTCCTCCCACAGTCCAAAGAAATCCAGATTAAGCTAATTGGCGTTTCCAAATTGCCCGTAGTGCGTGAATGTACATGTGAATATTGACTGGAGTTTCCATCACGTCTGTAAAAATGGGAATAAATGCGACGGTCATAACTGAGCTTCACAGTCCCAAGTTGGACTACAGAGGTTCCTAGATGGATGAATGGATATATGTACTGTATATGTCAAGCAGTAATTTAAAATGAAACTTTTGTACATCAAATGATGTTCTACACAATATCCTCAAAAATACAAAAGGTTCATGTTCGGAGTTATTTATTTCCTTATTTACAAGTGAAGTTATATGCATTTAAGTTTGCGGTAATTGTGAATAATGAAGTAGATTTTTTTTTTGCATTTTCTCGATTAAGCCTCAATAATTCAAATTATCACTTTTTCTTGAGTAAAAAGCATCTCTGGTTAAGTACATTTGATTTTTATATAAGTTATTTTGTCAATAAAAAGTTCTGCTTAGACCTAATCAGATGCTGTAAAAATGCAATAACTTTATACGCATGTTGGTAATATATCTTTTAAAATAATTTTAATCAATTGATTATTGATTTTAAATTTATGTTTGCTATGCCTTACATTGGCACTGATATATTTTATTGTATTTGCAGCCCAAAACATACGGACACTGAATCATACCATACTGTATAGATGTTGCATCAGACTGTCAGATTGTGGCTCTGGACTTCATACTGCTCCACACTTGAGCCAATATCACACAAGATATGTGGGCTCATGTACAATTTCTGAATCATGTCGATTGAGACATGCCTCTGTTCTACTTAAAATTCACAGTGTGTGTGTGTGTGTGCAAAATCCCATGCAACTCTCTAAATAATGCTCAAGTCTGAGGTTACAGATCATGTCTGAATACCAACATACTCAAGTTTTTACTTTACTTTCTTAACTCAAATCTAAACACAGTCCTTAGTGCACTATGGTTAATCATTTGGGCACTAACCTTTCCGAGTGCATTATAAATGATACAGTACAGTGTGTATTGTGATTTGGTTCAGAATATTGCAAAATAATGACTACTGTCAGCAACCGTATACAATAATAAATGTATCTATTTTTGCCTTTGGTGTTCATTGATATTTGGCTCATTTGAAGCAAGCATAAATGGCATAACGCGAAATGTTCTAGAACTCTATCCCTGTTCAGACCTTGCCTGAACTCCAGCTGTACTAACGAACAGACTGGTGTCACTGTGCAGTCACCATAAAACTAGCGGTGTCCTTTACAGTAAGTGTGCTATTGATTGCTCCGGCGCGAGAAAACGCTTGCTAGAAACCCAGTCCATTAAAAGCCGAGCAGCAGCAGGACTCAAACCTGGTCTAACCCCTTTATGATATCAATTATAACAAGAATGTTAAACAGAGACAGTAGGTTGTAGATTTCTTTTTTTTTTACTGAAAGTGGACGATTTACATCAAATTCAATATGCATACAGTGTAAAATACCATTCTGACGTCCAAGAACAGAGCCAATCTAGTCAGTGTGCAGGGCAGAATGAATGGACAAAAATGTAAAGCCTAAAGTATGGATAGAATTCAGTCTGTGTTTCCATGTTTATTAAAGCGTTCCCTGGAAATGTCAAGGCAGATGGCAGGGCACAGGTTACCACTAGCAGTTGACTGTGAATAAATAAATAAATAAATAAATAAATATGGTCTAAACATCACTAGCAGTATTTAACAGTATTAGCACATCACAAAGTGTTGCAATAATTAATAAATATGCCAAATTGTTTAAATTACAAAATGATGACACTAGGGCTTCCATGTTTAAAAATAAAAGAAAAAGAAAAAACTGCCACATTAATTATAGAACTACTTTTCTACATTTTATTATTATTATTATTATTATTATTATTATTATTATTAATATTAATAATAATAATAATAATAATAATAACATAGTAGTAGTAATATAGTTGTACTTTAGAAACCTGTTTACTAAAGAAATGATAATGCACAAAAACAAAAATAATAATGTAAACATATTGTATAATTTAGTCAGCCAAACTTCAGGAAAAGAAAAACTTTATATATAAATATTTTAATACTGAATTTATTGCTATACATTATATATTGATGCATATGATAATATTATGATAAATATTATATTTTAACATTATTAATATTATTAATATTATATTAATATAATAAACACCATACTATTTTTCCTTTCCTGAAGTGTGTATACATTTTTTTGGGATGATTCTGTCTGGATATAAGTGCTGGATTCATTGTCATAATGTTTTCATTTCTCAAGGCCTCCTGTAGACTATTACATATTTATTACTGGAGACTGCAGTTAGATATTAGGACGTGAGGGATTTTGTTTGTAATTCCTTCAACAGAGAAAGGAGGATCGATGATAAAAGTGGAAAGTGTAAGGGAAAAGCATACACACATACTCACTGAGGTAAAGCTCATCCAAGGGTTCTACCCATCTATCTGTTTGTCTCTCTTCACCTTGAACCGGCAGACACAGAGAGTGGAACGGGAGGAAATATTACCATGGCAGAATAAGTAAAAACACTTCATAGTATGAAAAAAATATTTAAACTTTAAGAAAGAGAGAGAGAGAGAGTTCAGGAATAAATGTGAAGAAAATATACTGTCAATACATTTTGCAAACTGATAAGAACAGAATGATTTCATGCTCCCTTAAGCATTTACGGGAGAAACAGGGTAATATTAGATATCCCTGTGTCCAGATGCTCATTGCTGATGCTGAAATGCCCCGTGCTTGTGTCTAGAAGCACTCAAATAGAAGCTAAATCAAGTAAGTGCCAACTTTAGGTCCACGCCACAGGTGAAATTTCTCCAAGGGGTAATAAAAAGAGAGGAATAACCACTTTAACTACATTGATGTGTTTGATATTCCAGTCAAGTCTGAGGATAAATTGATGCTTAGAGCCATCACAGAGTTAATGGACGACTATCAATCAAACATCAATGACAGCACTTAACCTGTATGACAGGTGTAATAAATTCCATCCGCTGAACCTGAAAGTGCCCTGGAAATGTGGAAATATGGTTATGTCATACTGTAGCCACCCAAAGCTCAATGGAATTTTTGTTTTTGGAAAAATCCGGCCGATATTGATAATCGTCTAATGTTTGTTTTGTTAATTTTTCATCTTGGATATTTCACTTAGAAATTACAGGATGAAGATTCCAATAAATGTTAGTGATGATGTTTCCCTCTAAACAGCTCCTACACCGCAGTATTTACTGGGGAATCTGTCCACATGGCACAAAGCAGCTGCTGCTCAAAACTCCAGACAACACATCTGAGATGTGATTAATTAATTAAAAATTCATTTCAGCATTCCCAGGATAAGCCTCAGATGCACAGAGAGCCTGACCAGAAGCAAGTGGCTGCTGAAGATGCAAATGAACATGATGAACATTAAAACTCATCTAACGGGCATTCATTTTTTTTTAAAAAAGCCGGTAATTACTTTCTCAATGAACTGTCTAGAAAGTGTTGTGAGAATATTCATTTTTTAATGCAAAGTTGAAATATCCTTTGGTGTCCTGAGATTCCTGATAGTGTGCAGGGCATCTGGCAGCTGAAATAGTCAAGCAAGGAAATAGACAGGGCAGGAAATAGACTTGCACTTTAGATTGACTGTAGCTGATAAAACTGGTAACACGCTTGTGGGAGTGATGTACTGTGGTGCCTCATCATCAGCACATTTGCTGCCACATCATAAGCACCACCTGCAAAGCTCATTTAAAGAAGTAAAAATCTACTGCCTCCAGATTTCACCAAAGTAAATAGGGTTCCAGTGGGGTTGAATTGAAAATGGATGAGCTGACATTAAACCCAACTTGATAGGCAAATGAGCAATTAACCACCGGTTAGAGTTTTTGCTTTGCATAAACCTAGACTCACTTGATTTATAAACCTCATCTGGATTGATTAATGGTTCGACCGTGTTGTTGCAGCAGTAATTTATTGGGGGTGTTCCACCAAAACTGGGCTAATTGGCAGTCTTCAACCAGAATGCAATGCTTTATGAACAATTTATTAAAAATAAATAAATGTTGCAGCTATGATATAGCCACAGTTTCTGTCCCAGTGTCATGTTATAGATAGCCAGGTTTTGTAAAAGCTGTGATGTTTTTAGAGGTATAGGTGCCACTGCTTGCTGGAATATTATGCTGCTTGGCAGGAATGTTTCTTGGAACAGATCTGCTCACTAGTAGCAGAATGATTTAAATAAAAATGTAAAGATCTCCAGCTGTAGGGGTCATAAATATACTGGAAAGGTATGAGTTCATAAATGGAACACCCTGATGAAAATGGTGAGAACAATAGGCCAATTTTTACCCATGTGTAGCAGGAGAAAGCCAGAAAGAATGTGCAATTTATACTGGCGTAGGTTAGTATGTTGAGAAAACACTGTAGGTACCCCAATGGATTGTGAAACTTTACTTGTAAGATCCACTATATACATCGCAAGTGGTAGTGATAGTTACTAACAGGCTGCCTGAGTCTTGCTGTAGATGTTTAATTGTTTTTTTCTAGAGTAGATCTATGTTAAGAGACACTTGAAATCTATTTAAATATATATTAAGGTATATTTTTTTGACAGATAACTTTTATGCAACTAATATGCGGATTAGTGTGCTGGGGAGCATAAACTTTGGAATTTGGTGCAATGCAAAAATGTAATGTGGTCTGATCGGTTCAGATTGACCCTATTCCAGAGCGATGGGCGCATAAAGACATAGTGCCCACTGTACAAGTCTCTGGAGGCTCAGGTCAGGCTCAGCAAAATTATGTGGCAGTAAAAGTCAGGAAGTCAGCAATTCAAATGTACTAAATGACCAGGGTATGAGATCTCTTCCGTTATGGCAGTGGCATGTTCCAGAATTTAAATTGTGGGTGGTTTTGGGATAATTTTACCCAGACAAACTAACAACCACTGTGCTTGCTGTAATCCAAGCTAAAGGCAGTCAAACAATATATATATATATATATATATATATATATATATATATATATATATATATATATATATATATACTAGCCATTACTGGATAATTTAGATCTTGGGCAGAACTGAGCATAATGCAGGGTCACTTGGTATATAAGGTCACAATACAGGTAAAGTCTGATTTAATTGTTTAAGCCCTAGCCAATATAACAATTTTAAAAAGCAAAATGTTTTTGTTTTTTTCCTGTTTTTGTGTATGTGTTCACACGGACTAGAGGCCCACCCAAATGTCTATAAATGCCTTTAAAAGTGTTTGGTTTGTAGGGGCCAATATATACTGAATGTTTGTTATTTCTCTGTTACCTTTATTTAGATATTACTGGACAGCCTTAAAGTAGCCAAGATAGCCACTTATAAGTCTGGACTCCTGAGAGTTAGCTAAAAAAAGGTCTTTTCTTTTCTTTTCCACTTTTTCCTTTTTTTCTTTTATTTCTATTTTATTCCAGGGTCCATGGAATGCCATGATCTTAAGAACTACTTTCCAAGTCCCATAAGCTCTGTGCAGATTTTTTTTTTCTCCCAAAATCTACCTGGGTTTCTCTAATTTTTTATAAGACATTTTAAGCCCCTGTCGCTGTCTTTTGCTTTAGCACAAATAAGCTTTAGTCAGGTAAAATAATGTAAGAATGGATGGCTGCAATATTACAAATGAATGAGGCGACATCAGATAATGAATTGAGTGAGTCACTGTAGCCCTCCTGAGAATAAATTGCCTTCAGCCAAGCAGTCCTTCATCACAATGTAGACCAATAGAAATGTGCATTCCAAAAAATTCTTATTTTCTCCAAAGAAAAGTTGTCTGCCATTAAAAAAAAAAAAAATTATTATTATAATAACAATTACACCTTTCCTTACATTAAGTGAATAATTTGTTTGTTGTTTCTTTCTTTGAAACAAGTAAACTAACCCATCTAAATTTACAGCTGGAACCGTCAGAACGTAATGCTTGATGTGATGTTTTCTCTGGTATCTCACCTAGTTTCACACTAATCCCAAATCTCACTCCCTACACTTTGATTTTTTTAATCAACACTTTTTAATTTTAAAGTGTAAATTCATGAATATTTAAATCATTTACTATTTATTACTTCATTTAGCAACCTCAGATAAGGTCAAGATCAGGTAACAAGATAAAAAAAAGAAAAAAAAAGTAAATTTAACCTTTGTTCTTCAAACAAGAAAAACTCTTCTTAAAATGTTTCTCTTTGATCTTCATTGTCAAAAATAACCTACAAAATTCAGTCATTTGTATGCATGTGTGTGTGTTCATAATGGCATGTGCCTTGCAAATGTATTTCTTGCACATGTTGATGGTTTTGTATATTGCTTAGGCTACAGTATACTTCTGAGGTCCAAATTATAACTAGAGTAGTCTATAATTAATTATAATTTCTGCATTTTCTATGACATCAGATTTTACTTGAAAACTGTATACAGTTAGTTATATAAAATTAAAATTTAATAAAAAAAACTAAAATACTATAAATCATATATTTATCATTAAGTTTTATGTGAGACAAGATACTAAAAGCCATAGTTTGTTTTCAAAGATTAATTATTCAATTAAAAGAGGCGTTAAAATCAAACCGAGACTTGTGATGAAAGTTCACACGAATGAAGGTGACTTTAAGCACAGTATGCTGAAGAGACTCTTAAAAAACATTTGACTGTTACGCCCCTGACTGATGATCCCAGGCCAAGGTGACTTGGGACCTATCGTAGTCTTTCCAGCAACATTTACAGTATGAGTAGAATGCCTGATCCCCATTTTAAATTGTATGTTGTTAAGTCAACTGTAAACATAATTCTTTGGGCTTGTTTATTTTTACCTATTGCAGTGACACAATATGTACTGTATATTGTGTAAATTGTATGGAATTCTATATGTATTTGTTTAATTCCTTATCTATAGTGTTTCAATTTCATCTTATATCATGTAAAAGTGTTTGTTCTTATTTTTTTTAGCTCAAATAATTACATTACCAGTAAAAATCCATGATTTGATTAGTTTTGATGTTTTAATGTTTTGTCTTTTTTTTTTAATATACCTTATTTCCAGATAATTAATCGAGAGAGAAAAAAAACAAACATCTGGATTCAACACAAACATGTGGCAGAATGCTTTTCATAGACACAATCAGCCCAGAGCTGCTCCATGTTACATTCCCCCAAATTGCAGATGACAGTATGTGTGGCTGAGTCTTCAATTGTCTGACACTCAGTGTCTATTAGATATCCATCACAGGCATCCCTTAAGGCTTTTGCTTTCGCCCAACTGTTGTCATTGGACGCTAACTGCTGCTGTTACAACACCCAAGCCACAAAACTATAAAGAGCTTCATAAATAATAATGCAATTTACAGAAGGTGCTTGCAGATCGCCTATTAACGTATACAATATATCCACCTGCCTAAAATAGTCAATAGCTAATAAAAAAAGGAGAAGATGCAATACACTTAAACAATATTATGCTAGCGGGTGTGCTGTTGTACTGTTAGTGGCAGTTAACACCCAACAATTAATGTACATGTATATAACCGGGATAAAAGCTTCTAATGTCTTACCAGTACTATGTGGCTAAAAGTTAAGGAGAATGAACTTACAATGTTTACATTATATTTCCATTTATTCCACTTTTTTATTAGCTAACATCCCAGGTTGAATCCCAAATAGTGTTAAATGGAAAGCTAGTGCACTATGTAGGTTGTACAATACTGTGTCGCACACAACAAGTAATGCCCTTGATCGGGCTTTAGAAAGGGATTTGGGATTCAGCCTTGTGTTAGACACTAGCTAGCTTTATAGCTTGTAGGTTAGAGGCAACTTAGAATAATGAAGATGACAAAGAATTGTTTAAGATGATATAATGTTATCAGATATGTTTTCTTTGCTGAAAGTTTTCTGTGGCTGGTTTTAAATATGTTTTTTGGCAGGGAGCTACTCTCCCCTATTTCCAGTACTGCAGACTGTACAGACCTACTCTCACCCACGCTGGCGACCGACGCTTAATGTATTTAAAGATTTTTATAACCCCCTGTGATGCGAAGTGATACTGTACATAAAGCTGAACCTCCCATTGATTGCTGTCATGCTCTATATAACCCCTCGTGGAAAACCTCTTATCCAATTAGATTACTCCGTCACAACTAACTGTCGTACACTATATTATATTATTTTAATGTAACCAATCATGGGTGGTGAGAAAGTGGGTTACAGTCGCTACCCTGAAAATCCCAAAATGTACATATCATGTACCCAAGAAACCATAAGAAAGTGATTGAATATTAAATCCTTAATAAATTAAATTAGGTTCCATCCTAAATATTTTATAAGTTAACGCTTTAACTGTTACAAAACACTAAAACTGTAGACTCTTTCCAAGAATTACTAAATAAACTTCTTCTTTCTGAAAGTGTTACACCAATAATTTGTAACAATGTGCAATTTATTTGAAGTGAGGGCCATACAAATGTGTTGCCATAGAAACAATAACATGCTAAAATGCAACCAATTGAATAGCACTTTTGTTTACGCTGAAATAAACATGCGTTTGTATAAACACTTGTCCTTGTTCTGAATATTAAATACTGTAGCAACACAAACTCTTCTGAAAAAGGAAAGAAAAAGGAAAGAAAAAAATCTGAAAACCTGAAAACATGTATTCGTCTTGCATCAGCTCAGAAGGCGCAATATATACTTTATAATGTGTTATTGGCGAGAAGCTTATTACCTCCATTACTGCTGGCTGCACTGTTCCTGGTCTGGTGTTCGGAGACATTATGTCGTACACTTTGCTAAAAGATGTGAATGCCTTCCAGGAACACTATGTACTAAGCTTATAACTATAATTATACAGAATATAAAGTTCTAGCAATCACCTTTTCATTGAACTACCAGCTCAGAAGAAATTCAAGAAATAGCACAATTGCTTATATAGTTTTAATCCCTGAACTAGCGTGTGCCACATAGGTACCATATTAATACTGTACTTGCTGATACAGCATTCTAATTAGCTCAATGATTACATTATTCATTCAATTATACATGATTACTGACTCCCAGTACCTGAAGTATTCATTAAATGTACTGTAAAAAAATTTGTTTTTTTTCTTTCAGTCATTTAAACACTATTGCACATGAGATATGCAGCGCTATACAGTTCTCGCTGTGAATATTTCCTGGATGCACTGTAAACAAATCCACATGTCCAGATCACACGTAGAATACTTCAAAAACAGCAATTGATGAACTGCCAACAAAATCATTATTATTTCAAAGTCATGTTTAATTAAATTATTAAGGTTATAAAGATGTTCCAAGCCTGGATCAGGCTGACATCATAAAGACATAAGCAAAAATAAAATGTGCTTGTTACACATCTGTACTGTGGTTATGTTCTGTATTTCCTGGTTTTAAACTTCATCCATTTTTATTTTATATGAATTTCTAGAATTGCTTATAAAGTCCTGTATAGATGATAATGTTTAAACATTTAAACATAAAGCCTGATATTGTGTAGGTCCATCCTGTGCCACTAAAACAGCTCTGGTCTCATAGGGCATGACTCCAGAAGACCTCTTGTCTCACATCAGGTCATTAGCAGCAGACCCCTTAAGTGATCCAATTAGCAAGGTGAGACTACTATAGACTATCAGATTTGTTTGTCCGGTGCTCCCATGGGTTCTTGATTGGATTGAGACCTTGAACTCTTTGCCTGCTAAGCCCCATAAATAGCATGATGTGATGCCTTGTGTGTTCTGGTGTCTTTTCATCATGGGTAGCATTGACTTTTTTCAGCAATTTTCGCTACATGAACTTTTCTGTTGTGTCAGACTGGATGGGCTGGTTCCTGTGGGTTTGGTTGAGCTTTGGATGTCTATGATCCTGCTATACTTCCTGATATTTTATATACATTTTATATTCAATGTAATTCAAGTGCTGGTGGTGCTAATAATTATGATGCCTATTGTGCTTACTATTATTTACATATGTTATCGATTGTACAGTTATATATATATATATATATATTATATATATATATATATATATATATATATATATATATATATATATACCAAAAAGGCATATGATGAAAAGGGATTTTTAATGTAAAAACACAAGAAGGCTGTCAGAAAGTAAGGAAGCTGAGCTCTAGAGCAAAAAAAAAAAAAGAAATCTGTTGCACTGACCTTTAATATGCTAATACATGTTACACATAGCCAGGTCTTACAAAATACAAGAGAATTATTGATTTTTTTGTCCAATACCCATCTGACATGAGTGTGCTCCCATACCACACACACACACACACACACACACACACACACACACACACACACACACCTTGTCAAAAGTTGAAACTACCTAACAAAAAAAAAAAAAAAAGAGAAAATGAGATCTTTGACATTTCTCTCTATATAGGACATAAGCGATGAGTGGTTCTATACATAATGCTCATTTTTTTGTCCTCCAGCTCTTTGTGGTGCTCAAAGACAAATAAAGCCCATAGCTAATGCAAATCAGGCATATTGCTATATCCAGAGAGCCTGACCTCTACTTCCCCTGGGAAAGACCAGGCTTTATGGCCATTATTAAAAGGAGAGGGCAAAGCATGAGTGTAGTGCAATCAGTAAAAGGCTAAAGCACCCTGCCTGTACACTTTAAACTGTTGGTCAGCATGCCTCCCTCTTCTGCCTACCTACTGTATTTACCTATATATTTTATGGCAGTTAATTTACGAGAAAAAAAAATCTATGTCAGTTCATCAATCATTCTATCATGTTATTAACATTAGAAAAAATAGATTAAGTAACTAGAGATGGAAATCACCAGGGAACACAATACAATGTTATCGCAATACTTAGGAAGTGTGGCGATGTATGCCACAAACTTGTAACCTAAACTTATCTATCTATCTATCTATCTATCTATCTATCTATCTATCTATCTATCTATCCATCCATCCATCAAAAAAAAAACAGTCTTACTAATTTAAAGCGAAGACTCTGACGTCGTGATGGCATCATTTGTGGTATTGGCAGGAAAGTAAAGCTTTGGAAGCTGATCCATTTGAGTGTGAGACCTGGACAGAGTTAAAGAATAAAGCACCACTGCATTACGCTCTATAGTTAAAAATGAAGCGGACACTTAATTTTACTTCAATGCTATCAAAAAAAGAGAGCGAGAGAAAATAGACCAACAAGTTGATTAAAGAATTTCAAGGAAAGTCAACACAAAATTTCTTTACAAAATAATTCATAAAATGCCACTTAATTAGTATAATTACGAACTTTCAGATTCCAAGCTTCAGAATGGAAATTCAAGGTAACTCTAGCTTCAAGGTAACTCTAGCTTTTTTTTTTTTTTTTTACCCTGAATGGAAAAACTGGCTACAACTTACTGTAAATAAAAGAAATAAGGCAGGGAATGCATTAGCATGGCACTGTTGTTAGTCTTACCACAGCTGGCCTTGCCTATGGCTTTGAACAAGGGGCAAGTGCCAAGGGCTGTGCCAAAGGCAAAAACAAGCTCAAGATTTAAAAAATGCCAGAACATCTTGCCATGATACTTTAATAAGCTCCCTGAGCTACATATTCCTGACCCTGTTCGAGGCCTCCGGGTTAACACCAGAGAGAGAGAGAAAAATGCAATATTTCCCTCCTAAGCTTCCTGTTTTAAGTCAAAGCCCAGCACCAGGGGACACATTCTCGTCTTCTTTTCATTTCTTGTTTTTCATTTGTACTTTTTCTTATATCAGAACTACCTCCATAGGAGTATTAAATTAGCTTTCCAGCACTTCCTCTGGGTTGATCTGAATTTACTGTGTGAATATGAAGTGAAGTAAAATCTCACTCATTCACGAAACAGGTCAGGGTTGTGGTGGAGCGATGGTCTGTCCCAGGGACAATGGGTGTGCCAAGACATGACAGGACAACTCATATGAACATTGTGAAAACATGCACAGAAACTCTGAGCAACAATAAGCCAAGATGGCAATGCTACCCAGTGACTGTAGTTACAAGCGAATAAACTGATTGGACAAGAGAACAAGAGGCCTTCGACTACATAGTTCTGGGAAGAATTTAAAACTAATCTCACCCTGGTTAATTACCTCTTAATGGAGCGCTGTTGCACTGGATATCATTACAGCCTTGCAACAGCACTCCAGCTTGGGTGATATTGCTTAAGTATAATATACAAAATGCAGATAAAGCTATTTTAAACTCAAATTCTTCTTTCATTTACATCGCTTTAATAAATAAACAGTTGAGACGCAGCAAAGCCCCAAAGGTAGTTTTATTAAAGAAAAGCAAGATTTTTTTTTTTTTTTTTGTCAATAGATGCTGACGGTTTCTTTTTCCTCATTCCTAAAAATGCAGAGCCGAAGAAAATTTACTGGCACGGTCACTAGTTCAACTTCTCCCAAAGTAGAGGAAAGTTTTTCCTGACGCAGAAAGACAAGAGGATAAATTATGAATGCTGTTAAATTTTTCATATAATGTCTCTTGTATTGATTTGTAGTTTAAGCTGCAAGGGAGAAAATATATTTAATCTGTTTTTTTTTATTATTTCTTCTTCCAATAAACTAAACAATGTAGCAATTGCTGTCCTGACAGTAAGATTTCTGGGGTATTTCTATTTGTTATTTTAAAATTGTACTGATGTCAGGTGTAATATTTTACAGTATATCTTTTAGAATTTGTTTAAAAGTATAATTACTGAAAAGTTTCGTAAAACTGACGGTTGTGGTAAAGCTCCAGCAGAAATCAGTAATTCAAAAATAAAGTTTGTATAGACTAGTTATCAGGTATATTGACTTTAAAAATGTTGGCTAGTCAGGCTATAGTGAAAAAAAAAGTCATGAGTCAATAAGTCATTAAAGAAAGTTGTAGAGTTTTAAGGAAATCTATGATGTTTAAACTTCTTCCAAAAACAAACCTAAATGTAAAGCTAAATAAAATGTATCTGTGAACTTCCACCATGATTAGTGCTGCGCAGTAAAGCACATTCAGGTATGAATCGGTAGGTATGGTAGTTACAAATCACACTCAGTACTTTAAAGCCTGAAGGTTGATCTTGACTAATTTTCGGAGTCTACTCTACTACTGAAGCTGAAGTTGGACACAGAAGAAAACAGAAGTACACACCATCCAACCTCAGAACACTAAATATTGAGCTAGCAAAAGGACTTGAGCTTCCATGCTGCACATTTTTAGTTCCAGAATTATCCATATTGGTGAATTTTAAGGTTTGGTGCAGTCTTTAAACCCTTTAAACCCAAGGCCAGTTCTTCCACACCAAACTCACTCATCCGTGTCTTTATGCACCTTTCTTTGTGCACTAATCTGCAGTCATGTTGAAACAGGAAGAGGTCATCCCCAATCTGTTCCCACAATGTTGGGAGCATGAAATTGTCCAATATATATTGGTATGCTAAAGCATTAACTGATAGTTCCTTTCATTGGAAGTTCTGTAAGCGGCAAAGCCCAACTCCTGAAAAACAACCCCACACCAGTTCCAACATGACAGTATACCAGTGCACAAAGCAAGGTCCATAAAGAGATGGATGAGCGAGTTTGGTGTGGAAGAACCTGACTGACCTCAATCCGATAGAACACCTTTATGATGAATTAAAGCAGAGCCAGGTCTTCTCGTCCAACATCAGTGCCTAACCTTACAAATGCGTTTCTGGAAGAATGGTCAAAAATTCCCATGAAGCTGTTAGTTAACATGCAAAGGGTGGGCAATCATCATATTAAACCCTATAGATTAAGAACTGGATGTTATATGTTACTGTTATATTTTCATTTCAAGGTATATTTAAATTGGGTTTCATTCCAAAGAGTAGAGTGAGTTTTGAGTTGCAGGGCTTATGGACATTGTGGCTGAGACTCTGTAAAGAAACACTATGTGAGACCCTTTTTTTGTTTTATTGAACATGGCTCATTCTGATTGAGTGTCACTGCTGTAGTAAACTAATCTCTGTCGAACCTCAATATACAGAGTATAAAAACCCAGTTCTGACCTACACCAATAGAAATTGTTGCAAGTGTGTGCAAATGGATGGAAGTTGAATATTTTTCATGCTTATGCAATAGTACTGGTTTATCAATCTTTATTTTTTTATATTGATTAGAACAGTAGGTATTGATTTGGGTTGTACTATAGTTCTGACAGTAATGTGTATTAAAGCATTTGCTTGAAAAATAATAATTTCTACTGTAACAACTATTCATTTTACAAATGACCTAACAAGCAACGTGTATGACAGCGACCTCACATACAGTAATGTAAGATTACTAATAAAAACAAACACACAAATCATGGTAGTTAACATAGATTGTCTAGGGGTTGACATGGTAATGCATTCCATTAGAAGGGTTTATTTAACACTTAATTAATGACTCTTCAATGTCAGCATTTTAACACTTTCTGTGCTGTCTAACATGGGTAAGTCTTCATGTCGGAGCGGTTTACACTTCTCCTAGGTAATAATATACAATCATTATTAAAAAAAAAAAGAATGAAAGAAGAAATCAGGAGTTTAGTTATGCTATCAGCCTGCTGAACACAAAGTGAAACATCTCAGTCCAGTTAAACCAAAGATAAGCACTCTTCGGACACCACTTATCCACTCTTTTAAACTTCTTTTACTGCCTGCTCCCATTAGGGGTCACCACAGTAAACCACCAGGTCTCCATATTTGTTTTGGCACAGGGTTTTACACCCCTCCTGACACCACTTACCCCATTTATCCTGGAATGAGACCAGCAATAAGGGTGCTCTGGTTTGTGGCTGAGGTTAGAGTTTCCTGCCTGGGAAATAAACCTGAGACATAACAGTAAGAGCACAGATGTTGTCTATTAGTCCAAAGTACTGGACTCAAACTAAATGTTGTTAAGGTAAAACAGGAATAACGCTATCCAGAACATAATAATTATACGGCTTTGCTTACTGTAGCAATGGGTCACCAGTCATCACAGTGTCACAGACAAATTTTGTATTTTAGTTCTTTTAGACCATAAGTTTTTTTTTTTTTTTTTTTACTTTTTTTTTTTTTACTTGAGAGAAACATGCAATCCTTTTTTTTCCCCATTTATTGGTTCATCAAATGTCATGGCACTTCAGTCATGTATAAAAGTTGTTGACCCTTTTTTTAATTTGATATTTTTTTGTTTGTTTTGTGCAAATACAGAATAAAAAATTATAATCTGATGATACTGGGTCTTAGTATTAAGCAAACGCAAACTCAAACAAGCATATAAAAGACATAGCGAATGGTCTTAAAGAAGCAAGTGTTGCTGCTTAACTGTTAAGTGTTATAAAAACAATTTCCAAGCAATTTAAAGCTCAAAACTCTACTGTGAGAGACATTTATTGAAGGTGGAAGGCATTCAAGACAGTTGGCAACCTTCCCAGGAGTTAGACAATGCAATAATTAGAGAAATGCAAAAATGTTAAATTCTATGGCAGCACAATTAGAAGAAGACTGAAAAGTTACAGTTTGTTTGGAAGGGTTGCCACGAGAAAGCTTTTCTGTCTAAAAAGAGCTTGGAACCATTACAGATGTTGGCACAACTGCATCTGAACAAACCACGAGGCTGCTGAAACAATTTCCTGTGGACAAATAATAACAAAGTGACATTGTTTGGCCTTAATGCCCAGCTAACATTTTTGGTAAAAACCAAACAGCATTTCAGCAAAAACACCTCATACCCACGGTCAAGCACGGCAGTGAAGAGGTGACCATTGAGGCTTATTGGGCTTTAGTTCATTAAGCTCAATGAATTAAAACAATGTTGTAATTAAGAATGAATCAAAATTAAGTGAGACACTGATATAGTCGCACAGAAGACAATTACTTCAAGTTATTGCTGCTTATTTTTGTTTTTGCTTAATTTTTGTTGAATAAATAATGATATATGATTTTTATTATATTTTACAGAAAGAAAAACATAGAATAAAAAGGGGCACTAACTTTTACACTTACCTGTATATAATCCAAACAAAGCCCTTCTTGAACCTCAACTTGTACTTCAAAAGGTTTTGCACTAATTGACATTTTGATAAATCTCTCAGTAAAACATCCTCCTCACAACGTACCCTTGGATTCATATTTATACTTTCTGCTTAGCTGGGTAAAGTCAGGCACATTTCACAGACTGTAATAAACTCAGAACAATGCCTACATAGCAACTATTTCATGTCTCACTCAGTGTTAAGTATAAGCATAGTGCACCAGGGCCAGGTGTTCCACCATAAAATAAAGTTCCCTTTCGTTTTTTTGCCCATTGCAAAAGAGCAGGAGCTCAATATAGAGGTTGAAGTTTTTGGTACAAAATCTGCAAAAACAAATGTAATTTATAAGATTTTTAAAAATTATATTTACATTTTAACTTATTATATCCTTATAAAATCCTTATATTTTATACAACTCACTTATCCCAATACAACTCATCCTGTAGGGTCGCCAAAGGCCTGGAACCTATCCTAAGGGACTTGGGGCACAAGGTTGGGTACACCCTAAATAAGTCTAATCTGCATGTCTTTGCACTGTGGGAGGAAACCCACCAAACAAGGCGAGAACATGCACACTCCACACACACAGACCCTGAGTTGGAACATGAACCCTCGACCCTAAATGTGCGAAGCCACAGTGCCAACCACGATGTTATCATGCTGCCAATTTGTAACAAATATGTTTGTTTATAATTGTTCTTACATAAGGAATGTCTTAACCATACACTACAGTATAAGGACAAAAATACTCTATTTGGCCAAACCGTCGATGACATTGTATCCAAATATATATACTTTAATATGGAGTTACCCCTTCTTCAACAGCTCTAACAGCTCCCACTCTTCTTGGGAAGCTGTCCACACGATTTTGTGTTTCGGTGGGAATTCGTCGATGTTGGACGAGAAGGCCTGGCTCGCAATCTCCGTTCCAGTTCATCCTGAAGGAACTCGACAGGGTTAAAGTCAGGGCTCTGTGTTCAGGCTGATCAAGTTCTTCCACGCCAAACTCATCTCTTTTGTCCTTGCCTTGTGCACCGGGACACAGTCATGTTGGAGTTGTAAAGGGCCTTCTACAAACTGTTGCCACAAAGTTGGAAGCATGGTATTGTCCAAGATGTCTTGGTATGCTGAAGCATTAAGATTGCAGTTCACTTGGGATAAAGGGCCTGATCTTAGAACTTAGTTGTCTTACAGCCAGTACATGTAGCCGTAGAGTACAGTACATGGGTAAAATACGTACAATTGTGTGCTTTGAAATGTATGAAAATATATGGGTGTTATGGTCAGGTGTCCACATACTTATGGCCAAACAGTGTAGATATAATATTGTGATCTACTGTATGTATGTATGTATATATCTATCCAGCTGTCTATCCAGGTGTGTGTGTGTGTGTCTGTCTGTCTGTCTGTCTAGTTTCCACCTCTTTGATTATGCACGCACGTCGTGAATCATCCCATGAGAAGAAGCAATCTGTGTGAAGAGGATACTCGTCGTTGTTTTGATAAGGTGTCAAGCAAAGGAAAGCATGTGAGAATACTGAAATTAATTATAGTCTCTCTCTCTCTCCTCTGTCAACTAATTAGCACTTTTAAACCATCTATCACATCAACGTTGACGGGTTACAGCGCATAAATCCATAATAAAACAGACATTAAATAGCCTTGTGTGTTTTTATTATACAGTAGCTATTTGTACTACACAAATGAAGTCCTCTATGAAGCTGAAATAAAGGATATAAACATATCAAAAAGTTTCAAAAAGTGTATATAATACAATTTAATGAAGAGTAGATTATCTGATTAATTTACGTTAGAGAGTGTACTCTTAGCAGCTGCTCACAGAGACACACAGACAGATCTTAAATAGAAATGAAGGATATGCGGAGACCAGAACATATAATTGAATACTAATTCAGGATGATTTAGAACCACACGATTTTCTTACTTTGATGTATAAAGTGTTAAGTAGATATAATTTCCTTTAAAGCAAAATATTGAAAAACGCTTAAACACCCCCTCGGTATGTCGACTCTAAAAAATAACTAGTTTGTAAATGTGTGTTTTTCCAGAGTGTAAGGGTTATCTAGGACTGTAAAACTTTCTGCTTGCCTCTTCAATGGTGTCAAGGTGAGGGTCTTGGCATCACTGAGCAAACAATTAACACACATTCTTCAGTCTCAGCAAAACTAGAGCCAATGCTGAAAAAACCCTTAAAAGGCCCAATATAATTTAACAATATCACACACGAGGGAGTGCTGTTGTACTGAATATCAGCATGGCTGTGATGCACCAGAAGCATGAAGAGAACCGAAGACATTATTTGATATTCGGCGGAACAGTACGACCTTGAGTGTGATTTCAAGAGATCCACAACGGCATTTATTATGAACAGATTATGATTTGTTAGTTTATTTAACCAAGTTATTTTGGTCCGTCAACACATGGTCCTTCAACGGCAGACTTAGCTAGCTAACCACGACTGGCGGAGCTGGTGACTCACAGTTAATGTAAAAATCAAGGGTGCAAGTAATTTCAACTGGTTACTGGTACTACTGTATGTAGCCCACAGGTGAGGAGAATGAACCATCTACTGTAGGTGGTGGACAATCCTGAAAAACCTACGAGATTTACTTTATATTTCCACTAATTGTACTTTAACTTTAACATCAGCTCACTTCTGGGTGTTGCTCGTGACACAGAAGCACTTTCAGCAATAAAACGCATATTATACATATTATAATATTATGACATCTTAAACAACAATTTGCCTTCTTAATGATTTTCTCATCATTCTCAGTCATTCTAAAATGCCTCCAAAGATTTGTTTATGGTTAACATGAGCTACAAAGCTAACTAGCTTCCAACACAAGGTTGAATCCCAAATCACTATCTAATACCTATTTAAGGGCACTACTTAGCATAAAAAATGGTAAGCTAGTGCACTATGTAGGGTGTACAATCCCTTGTTTCACACTCAATGTAACATTCAACCCCAGAGACCGTGTTGTTTTGATTTTATTGTGGGTTTTGGCAAGCGGCTGCTCTACCCTCTTTTCAGTACTCCAGACAGGACAGACTTACTTTCCCCCACGTTGGCGACTGACAGTGTAATTAACAATTGTTAGAACACCTGTGATGCGGAGTGACACATACAGTACAGTTAAACAATGCTGTACGGTCGTGCTCTGTTATCATCACTCATGTAATGTATTTCATCCAATCAGATCACTCAGTCAGAACTGAAGAATGTTGTATAATATATTTTAAACAAATGATGTGAAATGTTTAAATATATGGTGCAAATAAATGCTGTTAAATTTTGAATAGTAGTAATTAATAAATATAAAAAAAATATTAAATAAAATGTTTAAATAAAACATCCCTTTGCTATTTTAAAGTGCTTTAGTTGTCTTAGGTAGACTTTGTGAAGATAAGTAAGAAAAATTGATTGATACGATTTACTGAGCATCTTGGATACTCTATTTCTTTGACTGTCATTCTCAGTTGTGCTTTTACAGTTAAATGTCAGGATGACCAAATGACTTAGCTTTAGCGATTAGCCCAATGTAGCATGGATGGTGAACCCAAACGCGGAAGAAAGCAAGTAGGTAGGATAACCACGCGATTTAGTTTAAGGACTCTCACAAAAGGTGAGCAAGGGAAAAACACAAATTTAACCCGCGTCCTATAAACACACACTCAATATCAGAAAGCGAAACCCAAGAAAGTGAGTACTCACAAATCGGTGGACAGACAGCTAGAACCGATATGGGCCAAACTCAATAACTAAGCATTGAATCGTGGTTTGTTTACTCCTCTTATACTTCCTGGTTCGCGACCGCTTTGCTTCCGGGTCCTAGTGCCGGTCGCCAGGAAGGAGGAGCAGCTTCATTGAAGAGGTGGTGAAGTGTTTTAGTTGGGAGGTGTGGAAAACTGGATAAATCCGGAGCACAGCTGGAGCTGCCTGCGGTGCTCCGCAGTTGTTGGTTGGTCCGTTCCATCTGACCGTTCCATCTGTAACTGGATAAATCCGGAGCACAGCTGGAGCTGCCTGCGGTGCTCCGCAGTTGTTGGTTGGTCCGTTCCATCTGACCATTAGTCTGGGGGTGATAACCGGAGGACAGACTGCAGGTGGAATTGATCAGATGGCAGAAGGCCTTTCAGAACCGGGCGGTGAATTGGGGCCCCCTGTCCAAGACAATGTCCTTTGGGAACCCATGCAGGCGGACTACGTGTTCCAATATCAGCTCGGCGGTGTCCTTGGCTGATAGGAGTCTGGTGAGGGCCACCAGGTGTACGGCTTTGGAGAACCGGTCGATGATGGTTAAAATGGTGTTCTTTCCTTCGGAAACCGGCAGGCCCGTGATGAAGTCTAGGGCGATGTGCGTCCAGGGCCATCGGGGACAGGCAGTGGTTGGAGCTCTGCAGGGGTAGGTTGGTTTAGGTCCTTGGCCCTGGCACACACCGGGCACGCCTGGACGAACTCCACAATGTCTCTTCTCATGATGGGCCACCAGAACGCCCATTTTACAAATTGTAGAGTTCGCGGGATCCCGGGGTGCCCTGCGACAGGCGAGGAGTGGCCCCACTGGAAGACTTCTGGTATCAGACGCTGGCGTGCATAGAGTCGTCCAGGCGGCGCACCTGCCGGCCTGGCCTCCGCAGCCTGTGCCTGGCGAACCCTTGTTTCTATGTCCCAGTAGAGAGGTGCGATGATCCGTGAGGTGGGGATGACAGGCACAGGGTTTGCCCGGGCCGCCTCATCTTCTTGTTGACGGTAGAGGGCGTCGGCCTTGGAACCCAGGCGGTATGACAGATGGAAGTTGAAGTGCTCGAAAAACAATGCCCACCGTGCCTGTAGTGGATTAAGTTGTTTTAGATTCCGGATAATGATGAGGTTTTGATGATCCGTCCAGACCATGAACGGCTCACTGGCGCCCTGGAGCCAGTGACGCCATTCCTCCAAGGCCCACTTTATGGCCAACAGCTCGTGGTCCCCTACCCCGTATCGCTGCTAAGTGGAGTCGAATTTCTTGGAGAAGAAGCCACAGGGGTGTAGCTTCTGGTCTGGACCTCGCTGGGAGAGAACAGCGCCAGAGCCCACATCTGACGCATCCACCCCCGCAACGAACGGTTGAGTGGCATCTGAGTGAAGAAAAATGGGGGCAGTGGTGAAGCGGTGGCAAAGTTCTTGAAATGCGGAGATGGCAACAGGAGTGAGTTGGAAGGGACGAGGTCAGACTGGTCAGTGGTGCTGCAACTGTACTGTAGCCCCGGATAAAGCGACGATAGAAGTTCGCAAACCCGAGAAACCATTGAAGCTGTTTGAGAGTCCTGGGTAGGGGCCAGTGACAAACAACTTCTAGTTTCTGCGGGTCCATGGCCACACCCTGGGACGAGATGACAAAACCCAAGAACGTGGTGGAGTGCTGGTGAAAGGCACATTTTTCCAACTTGCAGTACAGTTGGTAAACGAGCAATCTTTTAAGAACCGTCCGGACGTGCTGGATATGTTCTTCAGTGGTGTGGGAGTATATGAGGATGTCATCCAAGTATACAAACACCCATTGGCCTAGCATGTATCTCAGGATAAATTGTTGAAAGGCCGAGGGTGCATTGCAGAGTCCAAAGGGGATGACCAGGCTCTCGTAATGTCCCGTGGGAGTGATGAAGGCCGTTTTCTACTCAACGCCCTCTCTGATGCGCACCAAAATGTAGGCGCTCCGGAGGTCCAACTTTGTGAACACGGTGGCACCAGAGAGGACGTCCAGGGCTGAGTTAGTGAGCGGCAACGGACATTGTTTTTTGATGTAATCTTATTCAACCCCCGATAGTCGACACATGGACGAAGTTTGCCCCCTTTCTTCTTCACGAAAAAAGAGGCAGCGGCCCCTCCCGCGACGGGGAGGACTCGATGGTACCATGGCGAAGGGCGCTGGCGACGTATTCCTCCATTGCCTGTGTCTCAGCTGCCGACAGCGAGTACAGATGGCCACGGGGGGGAACAGATCCTGGCTGCAGCTCTATCGCCAGGTCATAAGGGCGATGTGGTGGAAGGTGGGTGGTTCTTTGTTTACAAACAGTTCTTTGTTTACTTGCAGAAGGGATGGCGTTGTTGTCGACATCGGGGGCCTCGGACTTCGTGGAACACGTCCCAGACTGGCGCAGTTTTACTGGCGCAGAGTAGCGATCTCCCCGGTTAGCTAATTGATTAGCTCGGCATGCTGGTCAACCACGTTGCAGAGATGTGCATAATCCGCTGGGTTCACCGCTTTTGGCTCAGTCATTCTGTCAAGATGAACTAACCTTGGAGACCAGATGACTTAGCTTTAGCGATTAGCCCAATGTAGCGTGGATGGTAAACCCAAACGCGGAAGAAAGCAAGTAGGTAGGATAACCACGCAATTTAGTTTAAGGATTATCACAAAAGGGGAGCAAGGGAAAAACACAAATTTAACCCGCGTCCTATAAACACACACTCAATATCAGAAAGCGAAACCCAAGAAAGTGAGTACTCACAAATCGGTGGACGGACAGCCAGAACCGACATGGGCCGAACTCAATGACTGAGTGTTAAATCGTGGTTTGTTTACTCCTCTTATACTTCCTGGTTCGCGACCGCTTTACTTCCGGGTCCTAGTGCCGGTCGCCGATTGAGTGTGCATGACATTAAATCCAGGCCCATTATGTGTTTTAAGTGAAAAGTGTTCTGTTATGTAATATGATTATTTCTTTAATGATCTCCCCTTCTGTCATGTAATTTGTACAGTTTCCAAGATGCAACGCAGCCTTCAAACATGGCTACTAAAAAACCTTAACTCGTAACAGCCTCGTTCTGACTCACCTCATTACTAAGTAAACACACCTGGTTAACTGCACACACTAGGGTTAGATGTTCTGGATCCACGTGCATGTTTTATTACAGTAAGTACTAGCTGAAGTATTCGTCGTTGATGGGGAAAAATGTTTGTGAAAATAGTTAAAAGGTTGAAGCTAAAAATAATCTGATCAGATTTAATCAGTAATCTGATCAGCTAATCCCAGTAAAAATACAGTTAAGCATTTCTAAATCTATTGGTGCAGGTGTACACTAAGTCAGTATCTTATAAGCAGCTTATTTTAAAGCAGATTATTAAATCCGGCACATAACTGTTCATAACATCGCTTTTACTCAACATTATGATTTCAGTCATAGTGCAGGTTAAACTTCAGGCAGATATCTAAAAAAGCTGAGGTTTTAATAAATTCTGTCCAGCCAGTTTTGCATAATGCTGTGAGAAAAAATCTGACTAGTTAAATATATATATATATATATATAAGGATATAAATATAGTAAAGCATATATATAAAGGACAGACAGATAAACAGAACATCTTTTGATACTGGTTTCAGGTCCTCCAATGTATAAAACGTGAAGATATAGAAAGAGCAACTTCCGACTAATGTACAGACAAATTCTTTATATATACAGGTCCTTCTCAAAAAATTAGCATATTGTGATAAAGTTCATTATTTTCTGTAATGTACTGATAAACATTAGGCTTTCATATATTTTAGATTCATTACACACAACTGAAGTAGTTCAAGCCTTTTAATTATTTTAATATTGATGATTTTGGCATAGAGCTCATGAAAACCCCAAATTCCTATCTCAAAAAATTAGCATATCATGAAAAGGTTCTCTAAACGAGCTATTAACCTAATCATCTGAATCAACTAATTAACTCTAAATACCTGCAAAAAGATTACTGAGGCTTTTAAAAACTCCCAGCCTGGTTCATTACTCAAAACCGCAATCATGGGTAAGACTGCCGACCTGACTGCTGTCCAGAAGGCCACCATTGACACCCTCAAGCAAGAGGGTAAGACACAGAAAGAAATTTCTGAACGAATAGGCTGTTCCCAGAGTGCTGTATCAAGGCATCTCAGTGGGAAGTCTGTGGGAAGGAAAAAGTGTGGCAGAAAACGCTGCACAACGAGAAGAGGTGACCGGACCCTAAGGAAGATTGTGGAGAAGGCCCGATTCCAGACCTTGGGGGACCTGCGGAAGCAGTGGAATGAGTCTGGAGTAGAAACATCCAGAGCCACCGTGTACAGGCGTGTGCAGGAAATGGGCTACAGGTGCCGCATTCCCCAGGTCAAGCCACTTTTGAACCAGAAACAGCGGCAGAAGCGCCTGACCTGGGCTACAGAGAAGCAGCACTGGACTGTTGCTCAGTGGTCCAAAGTACTTTTTTCTGATGAAAGCAAATTTTGCATGTCATTCGGAAATCAAGGTGCCAGAGTCTGGAGGAAGACTGGGGAGAGGGAAATGCCAAAATGCCTGAAGTCCAGTGTCAGGTACCCACAGTCAGTGATGGTCTGGGGTGCCATGTCAGCTGCTGGTGTTGGTCCACTGTGTTTTATCAAGGGCAGGGTCAATGCAGCTAGCTATCAGGAGATTTTGGAGCACTTCATGCTTTCATCTGCTGAAAGGCTTTATGGAGATGAAGATTTCATTTTTCAGCACGACCTGGCACCTGCTCACAGTGCCAAACCACTGGTAAATGGTTTACTGACCATGATATTACTGTGCTTAATTGGCCTGCCAACTCTCCTGACCTGAACCCCATAGAGAATCTGTGGAATATTGTGAAGAGAAAGTTGAGAGACGCAAGACCCAACACTCTGGATGAGCTTAAGGCCGCTATCGAAGCATCCTGGGCCTCCATAACACCTCAGCAGTGCCACAGGCTGATTGCCTCCATGCCACGCTGCATTGAAGCAGTCATTTCTGCAAAAGGATTCCCAACCAAGTATAGAGTGCATAACTGAACATAATTATTTAAAGGTTGACTTTTTTTGTATTAAAAACACTTTTCTTTTATTGGTCGGATGAAATATGCTAATTTTTAGAGATGGGAATTTTGGGTTTTCATGAGCTGTATGCCAAAATCATCAATATTAAAACAATTAAAAGGCTTGAACTACTTCAATTGTGTGTAATGAATCTAAAATATATGAAAGTCTACTGTTTATCAGTACATTACAGAAAATAATGAACTTTATCACAAAATGCTAATTTTTTTAGAAGGACCTGTATATAGTATATATATATATATATATATATATATATATATATATATATATATATAGTATGTATAGCAAGATAGATAGGTAGAGAGAGAGAGAGAGAGAGAAAATTTCTTTTTTTTACTCTTTTTGTTCAGACTTGAACAAACCTTGAAACTAACAACGTGCCACAGAAGAAGGAATAGAACCTGATCGTACACAGTACACATTTCTTTATTTGGGGTGATTTGTAGTCTTCATCTAAGTCTCAGCTAAACTTTAGAATGCATTTTTGCACAGAACGAGGGTTAAGGAATTGGCTCTAATTATTTGCATTGTTCTCGTGTTCTGGGTGATGAACTGTACGATCAGTGTGCAGAGTACGAACATTTATAACAACCAGGACCTACAGGATTGTAATGCACTTAGATGTACTTCTTTTTTTTTTTTTTAAGACATACTTAAAAAAAAAATGACTTCCCTTTATGAAATGTTAAAAGTTCTTGTCATTACACAAGGGTCATGAAATCAGGATCCCTCAATTGGGGCATTTTCTGGAATTTATATTTTTAAATATGTTTTTTTTTGCACATGGATCCAGACATCTGGGACCTTCCTGTTTACCTGATTAGACTCATCAAAACTATGATTGAAAATGGATCTGTTTTCATCCACATTTGTTGGTTTATTTGTTTGTTTGTTTTCTTGGACATACTGTAAGATAGTAAAAACATGCCGTAGATAGACAGATAAATTCCGGCTTGACTGTTGCATTTTATCTGTCTATTTATATCAACAAAGTATAGTCCCTTGTTTCAGGTATTTAAAGTTTAGTCAGATTTTCTAAAGACATGCACACTGCCTTTTAAAATCTTAAAACGCTCACCTTCATCCTGAAAATCCTTTTCAATCTAACAAGCACATTGATAGAAAATAAATAAAAAGCTCAATTATGGGTGTTTGCTTAAATAATTTGAGTATTTATGAACGCTAAAGTGATTGCATGCTGTTTTTGCTCCAATTGTTCACAAAAAGTTTTAAAATGCTACTACTTTTGCAAAGTGTGAAAAATAAGATCCATTATTCATAAACAGGTTTTGTAATGTGAAGATCAGTTCAGGTGTAAATATATAGCCTACTCAGTGTGTTAAATAATAAAACAAAACATTAAAAAATATGGATTATATCTTTTCACCTCACTGTCCTTGAGGGCTAGGAGAACACTTGAGTGTGTGTGTGTGTGTGTGCGTGTGTGTGTGTGCGTGTATGTGTGTCTTTAACAGAACCTCATGTTAGTGTGTAAAGACAATGATTATGTTCAATAGTTTTCAAGTGCTAGCACACAGAAACAGTGAAGGAAAAACAACAAAACAAAGAACAATGAAATGTGGGTTTTAAGAGGTTAAAGCAACCCGTGAATCAGTTTGTCTTCAGGTAAATGGCAGGATAATGTCTTTCCTGTTTATGGGAGTTTGAAGGTTTTCGAGCAAAATTAAACACTATTGTGTATTCACCTTGCATAATTCATTTCGTGGGTCAGGTGTGTGCTGGAGGGTGTTTTAGGGAGTTCTGCGTGAAGCCTAATTTAACAGTGAAATGCAAATGTTTTGTGAAAGGTCAAACTTTAACTTCAAATAAGATTGTAATTAAAATTTCTCTGCAATTATAGAAAGAAATATAATATTTCCATTGTATCCATCCATCCATCCAACTAGGAACCTTTTGAGCCCAATTGTGACCATTGTATTTAATCCCATTGTTATAGACATGTTAGGACCTAATCTGCATCTCTTTGAGCTGTGGGAGAAAACCAGAGTACCTGAAGGAAACCCACCAAGCACGAGTTTTGCAAGAACAGTATTGCTAAGTGCATTTTTAAAACCCTTTAAGCACCACAATGAAACTGGGTCTCATGAAGACCTTCCCAGGAAAGCACAACCAAAACTACCAGCATGCATATTTATGTATGTATGTGTGTGTGTGTGTGTGTGTCTGTGTGTGTGTGTGTGTGTGTGTGTGTGTGTGTGCATCATGTAACTAAACGCCTTAAACAAGTGGATAAATTGTGATGTCTAGATGACAGATTCAAAGCATCTCCACATCATCGGGTGTCTTGCAGTGGTTAATACTTCCTAAAGTAGTCCACTGAAGGACAAACCAATGACCTGGTGATAGAGTGATGGGCTCTCAAGAATTATTGTTATGCATGAGTCTTGCTAGGCTGTCTGATCTGATCCCACAGAAGATATCCTATACCTTAATAAGGGCTGTCCACCACCAAAAGCACCAACGATGACCACATCAGCGTAAAACTGGACAAAACATTTTTCCTTAACATCATGAAGGAGCTTAACTGGGGAAGCCATGGCACCAGATGCACTATGGGCGAACTGGGAAAGGCTGCAAGCTGGCAGAGGCAGGTTGATGTCCTGCACTATGTTCTACTGGGACCCCTTTGGTCCTGTCTTTCATTTAGATGTTATTTTAACACCTATCAACTACCTGAACATGCTGCAGACCAAGTACACCCTTTCAAGGAAACAGTATTCCCTGATGGCTGTGGCTTCCTTTAGAAGGATAATTCGCCCTGACACGCTGCAACTATTGCTCAGGGATGATTTGAGAAACAGGACAAAAAGTTCAAGGGGTTGATTCCAGATTCCACAGCTCACAGTATAATTGATCATCTGTTGAATGTGCTAGAAAAACAAGTCTGATGCATGGGACATTGCAACGTGTACGGGCCAGGGGTAGCTCAGTGGTTAAGGTATTGGACTACGGTTCAGAAGATCCCAGGTTCAAACACCACAACCACCAAGTTGCCACTGTTGGGCCCTTGAGCAAGGCCCTTAACCCTCAACTGCTCAGATGTGTAATGAGATAAAAATGTAAGTCGCTTTGGATAAGAGCGTCTGCTAAATGTAAATGTGTATGATTTGCTGCTAAGGTTTTGGTGCCCTTGGTCTCTCAAACAGAGGTTTTGTGAATTGCATTATGAAGAAAATGTGCTCCTCACACTCTTTGGCTATAATACAGTATTGCGATGTTGCGACTAGTCTAGTGTTAAATGGATAAAAGGTGGAACTGAAATATACAGTATGGTCTATGGCATTTCAACTCAGGACCATTGGTCACCCTCTGTGGCAGATGATTTGTTTGATCTGCATTGGGAGTACAGAAGTATATCCAATGTACTGTATGTTTGTAAACCAATTTTGAATTTAAGGAACTTTTCCTAAAAAAACGTTGATATAACTTTTCAACGCAAGTCACAGACTATTAAAGCAAAGTCCAGATGTATGCAAATATACACAGCAGCACAGACCGACAGCCTGACAAATATTAGGAGGTGTTTGACTTCTGATCAGAAGGTCCCATGTTCAAACCCCAGCACCATCAGGTTGCTGCCACTGGTGGGCCCTTGAGCACGGCCCTTAACCCTCGACTGCTCAGGTATATAATAAGATAAAATATAAGCTCCTCTTGATAAGGGGGCCTGCTAAATGCTGTAACTGTAAAAGATATGAAATTAACAAAGCAGAGCTGGAGTGTGGCAAAAAAAAAAAAAAAACTGTAATGAAGCAGCAAGTGTACTGTACCTTACATCCAAGTCATTATTTCCCAGTTGATTTGTCTTCATATGTTACAGTATTTCTTATAAATAAACACAAGGTCTTGCTGTTTAGTATTTTAATGGCCAAGATGTGAAACAAAACCTTTCAGAGCATCTACAGAAAAGAGAATAGAGCAATCAAATTGGTATGAGTAAGCTGGAGATATTTTCATCACTGTCCCCTGCTAATTTCATATGCTGCCATGTGTGTGTGTGTGTGTCATACACTGATCTACAACCCACAGTGTGTGAGGAGCTGTGAGGCTTATACTTTCTGTGATTCTTTAGAAAAAGAGTTTATGCTTTTGGAAGGTGAAGTGTGTTTGAGAAATTAACACAGAATTTCAGTAATAATGTCTAAAAATAAATTTTTAAACCTCCTAGACGTAATTGCACATGGATACACACCTCCTTTAAAAGTATATAATGGCACCCATGTCATGCCAGTACATGCCTTGATTACTGATACTACCGAATATCATTCTGGCTTGAGACTTTCTTTAATTCTATTTCAGTTTCAGAGATCCCTGGCATAAAGGAAACAAACGAATATATGTCTCATTACATCAAATCGGGTATTAAGGCAGATTTTGCCTGATTTTGAGTTGTATGTTCAGATTCCTGGTTCAATAACTTCCATTTTAATACCAACGTTTTATCAGATCTCTCAGATTTATTCACCAAAAATGTAATTATTAAGCATTAGTATGCGTGCATTCCCAAATGTTGTATCAGTCGATTTAGATCTGTTTTATATTTAAAATAAATAAATAAATAAATCTTTGTTTTAGATAGTCCTATTGCAGCTAAAATGGTATACACTATCAGTCAAAAGTTTGGACACCCCTTCTAACTCCATGGTCATTCCTGTTTTTATTTTCTTTCTACTTTGTAAAACAGTACGGTAAGCATCCAAAATACACAGTAATCCCCTTTGAACAGTTGATATTGAGATTTGTGATACTTATGTTCTGTAAAGCTTCATAACGCCTCTAATCTGAGGTGCTGATGATGATTTCTGAGGCTGGTGACTCTAAATAAACTTCTCCTCTGCAGCAGAGGTACGTTTTGGTCTTGCTTTCCTGGGAAGGTCTTCATGGAGCTTGATGGGTTTTACAAATGCACTCGACACAGTACTGTTCTTGTAGGAACTGTTCCAGAAAGGCTGATTTTCATGTCTTAAAATAACAACTGACTGTTGCTGTTGCTGTTAATTACCTAATGCCATATGTGTTATGTCTTAGTTTTGAAAGAAAAAAAAAGAAAAGAAAAACAGTATTATTCTAGAATGTTGAAAATAAATCCAAACGTGTTTCTAAAACAACATGTCTATTATGAATTTATATAGATAATAGCGTTTTTTAGACCCAGAGTTAACAATCAATTAAAGATGCCTGAATTTAGGCATCTTTAATTGATTGTTAACTCTGGGTCTGAAAAACGCTTCAAAAATATGGATAGAGCTTAAAGACTCACGTACATGACTGTTTTTAACACAGGTCTCAGAGCTCACTTACTCATCTACTATACCACTTTATCCTGTATTTAGTGTCACAGGGGCCTGGAGCCTATCTCAGGAGACTTAGGGCACAAGGCAGGGTACACTCTGGACAGGGTGCCAATTAATCACAAGATAAACACACTTATTCACACATATCATGGCAATTTGGTAACACCAATAAGCCTAACCTGCATAATTTTGGACTGTGGGAGGAAACCCACCAAGCACGGGGAGAACATGCAAACTCATGCACAAAGAGACGGGAAAGAGCCTGGCCCGGGAATCAAACCCGGCCCCTGGAGGTGCAACGTGACAGTGCTAACCACCACACCACCGTGCCCTCGATCTCAGAACAGCGTGTGTAAAATATGCAGCTGAAATACACCTCAAATAAGGTTGTTGTTTTTTTTGCCTTCACACTTTAATCTTCTTCTGTTTCACTCCTCTTCCAAACAAGCTATTTCAGTGACTATGCAAATGAGTTACTCCATAGCCCCGCCCTAACAGCAGAGCTGTGCAGAGCTACTGTATGCAGAGCTGAAAAACAAGCCCTACTGTATATGAGGTCATATTAAGGGGATTCTAATAAATTTGGTAAACCACCAGTAAATAGAATAAATGAAAGAGCAGAAGATGCAGACAATGTTTTTGTCTCATTTTTTTTTTTTCATAAATGATTAAAATTATAATTTCACGGAATATGTTGTAAAAATTTCTCAGTAGATTTTGACCAAAGGCCTTAAAGTAAAAATAGTAAAAATGTACAAAATGATAAATCCGATATGCAAACGTGAAGTAGTTTTATTTTCTTCCCACTGCTTCCATATATTATTCAGCTGCTTTCTGGAAGATCTCTACAAGTAAAAAGTCTTTTATGTTTCTATTGCCATAAATATATCATCTATGTAGTCTGTAATTGTACTTTCAAGACATTTTCTTTTTTGCTTTGTCACACAATCCACATCTGTCTCTACACCACATCAAAACCTCTCATAAACCTTTAGCTTTGTTTTTATTTCCGCGCTCTCTTTTGGCTTCTTACTTCAGCTTTCCGTTCTCTGTTTTCCGTTCCCCACCTGACAGATAGCGAGCACACACCCGTCAATCTGAGCTTCAGCAGGACTCTGATGCCTTACACAAAAAAAGGGCGTCCCAGGACACGGCTGCCGATTGCACATCCCTGCTGTGCTCCGAACGGAAAAACGAAGCCGGAGCAGCATTTGTTGTATAGCTGTTACAACGTTTCTTTTATTTTTGTAGACAGCAAATCTCCGTTGTGGGAGCAAATATGGCACTCGAGTGGGAAATGAGAACATCACGGTGCCATACCCCAGGAGGACAGGCTTCAACAAGGCCAGAAATCGATACTGATCTCCGGCTGTTTAGGAGCCGAAGGCAAGAGCATGGAGTCTACTGAGGCCATAAAAAGCTCTTAGTAGACACATTAGCTGGCAGTCGGTACAATTTTCTACTTTGTTATGGCAAAAGAATAAAAAATACAAACGGCTTATGCTCCTAAATGTACACTGCTTTTTATATATACGCTTTTGTTCCTTATGACGTTTTAAAGATTTCATGAATGAAAATTAGGTTTTACTAAAGTATGCTGATCATTACAGTAACCTTGAGCCTCTAGGTTTGACGTTTCGATACAAACATTGGAGCAGTGTGTGTGTGTGTTCTCTCCATGCTTTGGTGGGTTTCCTTCAGGTACTCCGGTTTCCTCTGACAGTTCGAAGACATGCAGCTTAGGCTAAGGGAATTTACTCTGTGATGGATTGGCATGCTGTCCAGGGTGTACCCCACCTTGTGCCCAAAGTCTCCTGGGACTGACCAGGAAAAGCAGTATAGAAAATAACTGAATAGAAAATAAATAAATGAATGAATGAATGAATGAACTAAGGTATGGGTAGGTGACTCATATTACAGCCAAATCCTTTACATCATTCCATTATTAGATACGTACACGTCATTAGCAAGATATGCACTGTATGTTTCTGCTGACAATCATGCATTTCACATATAAAACAGCTGTAAAGCCTAAAATTTTAACAATAAGCACATAAAGGCATCCAAAGCGTGCCAAAGTGTTTACAAAAATATGCAATCGAAAGTCTGTGCTTAAAAGAGGGATATTTGAAGTGCAGTTTGTAACTCTTTTGCAATTTTTTACATGCAACAGCCTGTTGAGTTAGCAAACAATGGCGAAAACAACAAAAACAAGTGAGGAAATAGTTTGTTGATGAGAGAAGTTTGAGCATAAAGAATAGTTTGGTTCAAGCTTCAGTAATTTACGTAACCACTCTTTACAACCATCATAAGCAAAAAAGCATCATGGGTTGCCTATCCCAAGAGACTATGGGCACCGTGACAGGGCACCAATCCATCACAGGGCACACACACACACACACACACACACACACACACACACACACACACTATAAGCAAATTGAATAAGAATAAGATGCAGACGCTGATGCAATCACAAAACAGACAGAGCTGATCATTGAGGATGACATTTTGGCATTTATGTGTTTTCATTTGTGTGCCTGATTACTGGAGTATCTCACCGACGCAGCATCTTCTCCATTAACGACTCATTCATCAATGACTAGACTTGTCCAGCTGACTTTTTCTGTGCTTGCTAAATAATTAAATAAATAAATAGATGGATGGATAGACGTATGGACAGACAGATAGACAGATAGATAGCTAGATGAAATACCACCCAGAAACATCAAGTAGATTTGGAACCGCTTTGATTTCATGCTGCATCCTTTAATTAAAGATAGATTTGAAAGAAAAGAGAAAAAAAAATGGCAAACAAAATGACAATGCGTTGAAGAAAATGGCCCTGAAAGTAAATCCATCACGAGTACAGCGATTAAAGACGCACCCCTGCTCAATTTCCATGTCATCGCATCGAACGCAGTGAGATGGTTAATTAGGCTGTCATGCCTGCGATGTGAGCGAGAGGAAAAGGTTTTGACATGTGTGTATGTGTATGTGTGTCCTGCAGAGATGCATTCACGTGGAAGTGTATGTGTGTTTGTGTGTCTAAGGCGGATCCACAAGCCGCAGTAACTCAGTATTCATGTAAATGAGCCTTCACAGTTTTACTGTTACAGGCCTTAGATTGCTCAAGTTGCTAATTGGTGCTCACATGCATTAGGAAGTCTGATTTCCTTTAATCCAGATTTAAATGGCTCTTGTCTGAAATTTGTGAGGGGGCTTTGCATGTCATTTTTAAAACGAATTAATAATAAAAAAGAAACGACTGGATGTGCTGTGGAAGAATCAACTTTGTGGTGGAAACAGTAACTCCACTTCACCTTCAGCTGCTTTTATTAATTTCTTTTTTTTTTCTTCTTCATATATTCATAACCTGTATGCATCTGGACCTGTGTCTGTGTCAAGTTTACTGACCCCATTAGTAGCAAACCTTGGTCCAAAAAGTAAGTTTGTATATACCTCTAAACATATTTGTTACTTGATCTTTTTCTGTCCACAAGATGATCATCGACACATCGACCGACGACTACAGAAGGTGCTGTATCAAAGCGTATTCATGAAATATTGACTGTAAAGGGAAACGTGTGGTGCAGAAGCCAGACAGATGACCAGAGCCTTAGGAAGATTGTCAAGCAAAGTCAATTCAAGACTTTGGGAGTAGTGGAGTGAGGCTGGAGTCAGTGCATCAAGAGCCACCACACACAGAAACAGTACACTTGTTGCATTTCTACATAGTATCAAGCCACTTCTGGATCAGAGAAGTGTTGTTCCTGGACTAAGGAGACAAAGAACGAGAATGTTGCTCAGTGGTCCTCTTTTCAGATGAAAGTAAATTAAAGTCCAGAGTCCGGAGGAAGAGTGGAGTTTCAAGTTTCTTGAAGTCCAGTGGAACGTTTCCACAATAGGAAATCATTTGGACTGTCGTAGGCTCTGCTGGTGCGTTTAATCAATTCCAAAGTCAACGCACTCATCTAGCAGCAGATTTTAGATCTACCATCTGCTGATAAAAAGACGCCATTTTCCATTTTTCCTTGCACACCGAAGCAAAGTGCAAAAACTACAACTAACTCATTTGCTGGTCATGATATTGCTGTACTTGACTGGCCAGGCCACTCGTCTGAACTGATCACTCTACAGAATCGATGGGCCATTGTCAGGAGAAAGATGAGACACACCCGACCCGACAGTGCAGATGAGCTGAAGGCTGCTATCTAAGCAACCTGATCTTTAATACCACCTCAGCAGTGCCACAGGCTGATCGTGTCCATGATTCATCAAATAGCATTTTTTTTTCTCAGAATTTCTGTATTATTATTGTTTTATTGATCTAGGAAATATTTGAATATTTTAAGATACTGGAAATCTTTTTTTATAAATTGTAAGGCTTCAAATATTTCACTTTATATGTAATGATTCTAGAATATATAAGAGTTTTACTTTTTAAATTAAATTACTAAAGAAAATAAACTTTTTTTATGATATTCTAGTTCTAGATTAGCACTGTAATTATACTGTATATTATTACACATCTTATGTTTCACTCTGTCTTCCGCAAGGTTTCACATTAAGGTTTCTCTGAACTCAAGTCTGGAAATAAAAACATTTAACAGATCTAACATGATCTTATTTTATAATTTTAATTAATACTATTATTATTATGATTATCCTACTTTGTTTGTTTCTTACTTTTTATAGAGTTTTTAAAAGGTTTACAACTTTCCCACATACAGTAGGCTTACGCTAGAACAGTGGATCAACTAAAAGGTGGATGTTTTGAGCAAAATGGATTTTGATAGACGTTTTTATGTCAAAACCAAATTAAATGGTATTGACAATAAAACATAAAAAGCGAAAAAATGGTCTGGAGAATACCCGGTTCTTTACTTTAATAAGACGTACTTCAGGTCTCATGGCAGGAAGTGATCCCAGCCAGCATAGTCAAGTGAAAGTGATTTTGATGACAGACAGCTCCAGGCAATTCTGCACTGTGCTTTTACAGCTTCAGCCTTCCAGTTCAATAAGGGAAATAAAGGCCAGAGTCGCCTCTCGGGCTGCCCTGTCTGACCTCTCAAACGTTTTAAAACAACAAAGATAAAGAGCTTTCTGATAAACATTACTGGCTGTATCTCCTGCAGCTAGGTTCTTCCGAAGTCTTGCTGGATTGATAACGGACTTTAGTTGATATCAGCGTTTGAATCCTATGCTACTGTATATGACAGTGAATGAGGAAAAACTTTAAATATAACAAGAGCATATTTGTGCTGAATGCAGGTGGCTGGCTTTTTAAAAAAAAAAAAAAAAAAAAAAATATATATATATATATATATATATATATATATATATATATATATATATATATATATAAATTGCTTTATGAGAATACAGTTCATAGAAGAAGCCTCCTGCAGTTCGGTTTTTCCCAAAGCTATCATTTGGGTTTGACAGCAGTGTGTTTAAATGGACCTTTACCGTTCCACGAGCATCATACCAGCTCACAAGTCACTTTGCATTTTCCTTTCATTTTATAGACAGAGGGTTTTATCATGGCATTGTCCCTAGACTCACCTCAAAATACTGTAGTTCTGAGCTGTGCAGAATCGAGTGCTTTAGGATTTCTAGAAATTCTTTAAGCAGGCCTTGTCACCAGGTCCAGATTTATATATATATATATATATATATATATATATTTATTTATTTGTTTGTTTGTTCATTTTATCATGAAAATTAATGATTGCTCATTTGAAATGTTTTAATTGATATATACAGTACAATCTATATTTAAATAATATTAATAATAATAATAATAATAATAATAATAATAATAATTTAACAGATGGTATACAGCGTATACAGTACACTGTAGCCGCATAACTCCAAGGTGCGGGTTCGATTCCTGCCTCGGGGTCTGTGTGCATGGAGTTTGCATGTTCCCCCTGTGCTTGGTGGGTTTCCTCTGGGTACTCCGGTTTCCTCCCACAGTCCAAAGACATGCAGATTAGACTAATTGGTGTTCACAAAGTGCCCATAGTTTGTGAAAGTGTGTGTGTGTGTGTGTGTGTGTGTGTGAGTGTGTGTGTGTGTGCGTGTGTGTGCATAACTGAGATGGATTGCCAACCGCCCAGGGTGTACCCTGCCTCTTGCCTGAAGCCTCCTCCGATAGGCTGTAGGCCTCCTGCCGCACTGTACAGTATAATCTGTACTTCTCATTAAATTTGACTAGATACATTACAGTTTGCCAGTGTGCCAATGAAGCTAGTACAAAGCAGAGAGGATGTACAGTAGAATGTAATACAAGCTTTAATACACTTGCAGCAGAAGTGATGTGTATACACTGTATAGTGGGTGTATGCTATAAATTTTGACTTCTAGCATTCCTCATTTCTCAGAAATGCTGGACAGGCTAAGTCTAGGCACTACAATCCCATAAGTCGAGTCAAGACAAGTGGATTTATTTCTGGTGTGACTGCAGATTGCAGATGCTTCAAATTCTCTTATAGCATACTGTATGATTTACATTATTGTAATCCTCATTAAGATGGGCGTGGGTTGAGGGCGGAGTAAAAAAAAGGATTTAAATGTTGTTTAATTTGTATTGAATGTCAATTTGTTCTTGGTAATGTATTATATATTGTGAATATAATAAGCATTTAGATTTATGATGAATTATGAAAGAAGCGTATAAGCTTTGAGAAAGGATACTGTAAGTTCCACGGATCTGGCAACCCTGCTCCTCTTAAATCAAAATTGTACTGTACATAATACTGTATATAAAATATACTACATCGGTTTTAAATAAAAAAAAAGTAAAGATGCTTAGTGAACATCTTAAGTGCAGAGATGTTTTTTTAACAGTGTGTACACTTCACAGATGCTCGTGGGCTGTAATGAATGAGCGTGAGATGATGGATTAAATGTGGATGGAGGATGAAATTAAACACCAGTTGAAGGACATAACCTCATCCTCATTCATCTATCTGGTGTTACTCTATCTGGTGTGTGTGTGTGTGTGTGTGTGTGTGTGCGTGTGTGTGTGTGTGTGTGTGCGTTCATGGCTGAAATACAGGTTCAAGGTCACTCAGTATGTATTCAGTGTTATGTGAACTGTGCTATTGTCATCTCATTTGTCAAGTGAAAACCCCGGAATATCCCAGAAGACAGGACGTGTTAAGGTCACACACAGAGACTTGCACTCAGCGCTCTGCAAGATACATGTGAATCTGAGCAGAATAAAATAACCCGAAAAGCACCTGAGACCATGGATATGAATTCTACCGAAAGGCTTAATCTGCTCCCACTTCTATTTAGATAAAGGTAATAAAAACATGCTGTGAACGTGGAAAACCCGGTATGGGGAAAATATTGATATTTTAGCTCTGTAGTTATGAAAACTATCTCCCTGGACTTAAACGCTTTTCCTTCTCATACATGTTGTGTATAAGAAGTAAAGTTTAAGCATATTAAAGTCGGGTTATGGAGGAAAGGGTAGACAATTTAGATTTTAAATCTTTCTGAATGATGCCACACTTCCACCACGTCAACTGATGGAAAAAACGGCTTTACTGCCAAATTGTAAAAATCTATATAAATAAAAAAAAAAAGGTTTTGTTTATACGAAGGTCAAAACTTGTTCTTTCAATAATATTTTTAAGTTTCATACATTTGAGGACACAAAACCAGTCTCAGATATTTTCTGTCTGTCTGTCTGTCCAGACAGATTTTGTCACAGCATCACACAAACTTTAATGCAGCTTTGGAGGTATTTTAATGTTGATATAATTAAATTGATTATTTAATTGATATTATAGAAATGTATAAACAGTTTTGTGCCAGATTACAAATTGAAAATTTAAACAGCGTACTGTGTATCTTAAATCGACCGCTGGACAGAATTTAAAGAAACTTTTTACAGTACTTATACTAATAACTGCCTGAAGTTTAACCTGCACCATAAGTAAAATGTAAATGTTAAGTAAAAAAAGTGATGTTATGAACAGTTATGTATGATACTAATGCGCTACTCGCTCAATGTAAACAAACACCTGCACCAATAGATATTAATTAGAAAAGCTAAACTGAATATTTTTACTGGGATTAGTTCATATCATTTCATTTTCACTGAAATAACAGCGCTGAATTGGTTTAAGTGAATTTTAACACACTGGAATCATTTTAAGACAAAACTTCATCTTTATCAGATCTACTTTTTCCATTTCTCATCTGTGATTCACTCTCCGATTACCGAACAGGGAGTGTATTTGTCTGACGATAAAAGAAGGACAACTTAGTGTAAACAAGGCGTAAGATACTCAACCTTACAGAATGGGATTTCTTTGTATTAACACTGTAAGTTAGACAAAGAGTTCTATGGGCAGCTTTGACCATTTGAGGTGTGTCTCCACGTGGTGTCTGGCTCTGGAACGATAGTGTCGTGATGCTTTGGGTGCTGTGGGTTATAGGGTGGAGCTTTCATGTATCTTACTTGTTTTTTATGGTGTGATCCATTATATTGAGATCTGAGGACTTAGACTTTCACCCTTTGCCTGCTACGTCTCGTATGCAGAATGCTTTGATGCAAAGGCTGTTCTGGGCCTTTCTATCATGGCCAGCATCGACTTTTTTGGTCAAGTTGTGCAGCACTGGCTTTCCTATGGGATTGGCCCAGATGGACCAGCCTTTGGTCCCCCTGGGCGTGGGTGAGCCTCGGTGCCAATGATCTTGGTATAATTCAGAAAATCAATGTTAATCAATTCTCCTGGCTTTTTGTGTTAATGTTATGGGTGATAGGGTTACACAGCTACCCAATATCTTAATTAATGTGTACTATTTATTGCGTGAGTAAATCAGCTGGCTAGGTTTTAGTCATTGTTAAGCAAACTGGTTGCATTTACTGTCGCAGATGTTGCATCATTGAACCTTTACAGGGTGTAGGACAGAGCCTAAATAAAGACATTTTCATTTCATTTTTGTGAAACATACTTATTTTTAAGTAGAATCATCAAAATATATTCTTGGCAGAAAAACTCCAGAAAAACAAAACAAAAAAAGAAACTGATTTTTCATCATTCAAGCTGTATTCCAGTCTTTACCCACAACTAGATCTGACAGGTTTTCCCAAACCAGTACACAAATGTCTCCTACAAAACCACATTTAAGGAAGGAAGATACTTTGAACATGTAATTGAAATCCATTTCTATTCCATTTCTGTTTACTTACCGCTTATCTATGAGACTAGTGTTACCATGGACTAGCTGTCGCTAGAGAGTCTTGTGTTTCATCATAAGCTTGGACAGAACCTGCCGCCTTTCACAGAGAGAGGCGCTGTACTATATGTCTGACACTACAGGCAATCAAGCAACCAGTCTATAAACACACACGTGTCCCGTGTTTAGTCACTATTAACTGCCTTAAAGAAAAGTTTTTCTTTTAGAAGAAATTATGCCAAGATTTTATTTTCTGCTTCAGAGACTTTCTTACTTTATAAACCTTATCATGTGACAGTGTATACACAGAAAAACAATTGGCCAATTAGACTGTAATCTGCAAGAATCTAAAAAAATTCTGCTTTGTGCACGCTTCATAGGGTGTAGATTAACAACTAGGCCAGTTGTAAGTATAATACAGTTCACACTGAACAAACAGTAGTCTCTTATGAGAAAAAAGCCGCTCTGCAAATTCTGAATGCACAAAGACTGCTGTAGTGTAGATCGTGAGTGGGAGTGTGTAATTTAAATAAGTCTGTTTAATATATAGCTCAATCATTAATAAAAAGAGTGTATATGTTAAAAAAGTGAATAGCATTGCATTTTAATGAAAATGATTTAGTGAGCTTTAAAATGCTAGTTAGAATACCTTGAGCGTTATTTATCCTCAACTTAGAAGGAGCAGGATTCATCTGCAAGAGGTTTTAAGGGTCGCTAGGAGGCAGGGTGAAAGCACAATTCAAATATCCACAGTGATCAGACAGGAGCAGGTTAAAGCGACCAAAATAAATAAATAAATAAATCAGGTTCAACAAGGTCAAAAATAATCCAAATACAAGATAAACAAGAGTAGAGCCAAGACTTTGAGTTGTTTCACACTCCATAACATGCATACTGGAGCGGGGGAGCTCAATAGTTAAGATGTCAGACTACTGACTGGAAGGTCATGGGTTCAAGCCCAAACACCACCAAGCTGCCACTGTTGGGCCCTTAATCTTCAACTGTTCATATGCAATGGGATAATTGTAAGTCTAGTTTCATTCTGTTGCTAAACTTTATTGGAGGTTGTTTTAAACTTCCATAGATTTGATTTGAGTAAGTGTGCACATAGTTTCCTAAGTCTACTGTTGCCTCCAATAACAAACTGGACTCCATATTAACTTAAAGAGGTCAACTGTTATATTAAACGTCCAGCCTCCTAACACACAGTACGACTGCATAAAAAGTTAACAATTTTGGCCATGACTGTTTTTTTACGACTCAAATCTTTAAAACTATACTAATCACAACCCCTCAGCTAGTTTGCCAGACGTACACACATACACCATGTGTATGATATCAGGCCAATATCACCATTAAAACCCATCTTCTAGGAATTGTTTGACGTTTTAAGGAATATAAGAGCTGCGATGGAAATAAGACAGTAGCATTGCTGGCTTATAGTTCCAAGGTCCCGGGGTCAATCCTTATCTCACATTATTGTATGTGAGGTAGGTGATTCTCTCTGTGTCTGCAGTGGTTTCCTTTGGATCTGTACTTTTCTCCAATTCCAAGAGAACATGCCAGTGGTGGCTATAAATTGTCCCTAGCCTAAATTTCTGTGTCTGTTCCAGGGTGTATTCCAGGCTCGTGCCCAGTGTGCTCAGCATTGGCTCCAGATTAACTGCAAACATGCCTAGAACCAGCCAGTCACAGAAGGTGAATCAATGAATGTTATATTATTACAAGCTAATCTTAATGGCTAAAAAAAAAAAATTAATTTGAGCAATGCACGGTTTAACCAATAACCACTGTTTTTTTTAACAATTAGAAAACATTTTGTATGTAATGGAGCAACTGTTGAAAATTTTACTGAAATTAGAAGGACCGCTTACATTCATATGGGAAACTCAATTCATCAGTGGAAAGCATTCAGACACCTGCCATTAAGAATATCTTACATTCTTACATTATGACCCAAGAAGACCATGCCAGAAAAGCAAAACCAAAATGTACCTTTGCTGCAATTTAGAGTTACCAGCCTCAGAAATTATGAGAAATAAAAGCAAAAACAAAAAAAACAAAAAAAAAAGCACCTTAGAGCCCATATAAAGGCTTTACAGAGCATACAGTAAGTAGCAGAAACATCTCACCGCCTTCAGCATTGTTTTACTGTGTAGAAAGAAATAAAAATCAGGAAAGACCATGGAATTAGAAGGCGTGTCCAAACCTTTGACTGGCAGTGGACATTTTTACGACTCAAAACTACATTAAAACCCAAGATAAAAACCTGAAGGCTCACCGTTATAAATGTTAAATGTGCACATGGTTTTGATGTTTTATCAAAGATTTACCAGAGCAAGACTGGACCTTTGAAGTATTTCTATACATCAGTGATGTACTACAGTGTTATGGCACTATTAAAGAGACCTACTTTCATCTTTTTTTATCTCTGCTGCAGGTACTTTAAAAGGCATTTTAGATAATAAAGATGTTGAAAATATAACAGCACAAAGGTTAGCCAAACAACACTCTCTTTTAGATCATTACCAAGGATCTTTCACAAGGAAATAACTACAGCCAAAGTCTTATTCCCCCTCTTTTTTAACTACAGTACATAAGGTTGATGTGGTGGGATCATTGGGTCCTTTGAAGTACCTCTGATGTTCTTCCTTAAAATAAACAGAGATGACAGAATAAACTCAGGTCTTTTATGCTATAAATGATGGGGGAACGCAGAAGTGCCTAGAGTTGAACCTATACTGACATTTTTTAAATACTATTAGGATAGGATAAAATGTTTAGGCATATGTCTGTTAACTCTTGCATTTTGTTGACTACAGTACTTTTACAGTGCATTCCAGGTTAGATTTAGCTCAACCAAAAGTAACGTGATGTTCACGATAATGTAAATTCACCTATTTGGTTAATTTTTGCACAAAGCAGCTTAAGTCAACTAATGGTATCACAAACCACTAAAAGTTTTACAATCTGCAGTCTGTAAACTGGTCCAAATTATCTGAACAATGTTTTTATAATCAATAAAAAAAAAAACGATCATGCATTTCTTTACAATTAAGTAAGAAATCATGCATCAATAATGTGATCTTTTAAGAGAAAAGTGTACTATTTATATATGTCTTGGTATAAATTAAAGCATTTATAAACAAATATTTCATTAATTTGAAATTTAACCGTGAACTACACTACACTTGGTTTTATTATTTTATTTTAGTAAAAGACTTTTGGGAGAACATCTGTACTTTCTTGACTGTTTGTTTTTAAGGAAACACTTAAAACTTACTGTCTAACCTTGAGTTGTTTCTCACTGTCATTTTATACAGTAGAAAGCAAACAACAACAATCCTTTCAGACATAACCATGCAGTATGTCATCAATAAATACAGTTGCCATAAAGAATTCAGAAATAAAATTTCAGAGATACTTCATAAATAAATAATTACCCAGCCTCTATATGTAAAGCAAAACACTTTAGAAACACTTGTATTAGATGAACAATATTAACAATAATAAATTGCATATTATAATCAATATAACAATCATGTAATAGTGAATAAATAATAATAGCCTGCACTAATCAATAAAAAATTGCCTACACTCTTTGCAGAAGGTGGTAACATCTGGAATAGTACCTTTCCATGATTCATTAAGACTCGGCATCCCCACGGCTTATCCCAAAGTCAGGCAGTAGAATGATTACGAACGCCTGCTTTCAGCTACACACAGTCTATGAATTGATTATGCCCATTAGGACGGGGTGATTAGAACTGTCACCATCTTAGATCCCTGAGTACACGCAGACCTCGAACAGATGGCACCAAATTATGCATCTGGTTGGAACAGTAAATATTGACAGGTGTATTGGGTTCTTTCCACAGCTCTCTGTGGGCAGTATAAAGGGGGCATGCTAATTGGCAACCTCCACTGTGAGCCTGGACATTGGCAGCTGCGTGACAGACTCGTATCGACTTTGCTTGGCTGAACTGCTTCCACATACCACCCCTGTTCCTTGCTCCCCACAACTATGACTCCTCTGACAATCTGGCTGCTCGGTAAAGAATTCATTTTTGAACACATTTGACATCAGTTGCTGTCCTGAACTCCCCAGTGAGCCGAAATCGATTGCCTTACCTGGGCGCACTTGCCGCTTTAAAATTGCAGCAATCTCACCCCTTGTGCTGGTTGAACATGTCTCAGCGTGTCCGACAGACAGCAAACTTCTCATGGAGTCCTTTAGGTGACCAAGGCCAATCCATAAAGGCTCCACATAGGACTAAAGCTGTATTAAACGGATCATCAATGCTGTAACAAAAGAATTTGATCTACCCGCAATTCTGTTCTGATTGATCAAACAGTTGAGTCGACAGTCTTGCTTGTTGACCCAGAAGATGGGAGGTGACACAAGAGACAAGCAATTGCTTTCACAGTAGAAAATGGCACATTAGACCCCTTGTGGAAGAGGTACTACAGTACAAAAAAAGGGAAGGTTATCCAGTGATGCCTCACACCAAGATCAATGTAATATGTTCAATATGTCTCTAAAAAAGGGTTCTATAATATAAGCCATTAGGAGGGACATTGCTAAAGCAAAACAACACTTTCAAACTTTCAACAAATGTAAACAGGTCAATATGTAAGTTCTGGATTATACATACTTTCATTTCACACTTGTGAGTGATGACTCAAAGCTTTGGTTTAGTACTCAGGAGGATGAGGGTTCAATTCACAAAACTGGCAACCTGTTGGTCCCTTAAGCAAGGCCCTCAGCCATTCTGGTTTTAAATGTTGAAATCACCAATTACCAAACAGCACCGCAGATTAGAGGCGTTATGAAGGCTTTACAGAGCAGAAGTAACAGATACATCTCAATGCAGGACGAAATAAAAAAATCAGGATACAAGGTAGAACTTTTAATTGATATATTGCATGCTTATTTGTTTGTTTTTCTGGGTAAATTGTGTTGTATTTACTTGGTCTTTTATGAGCACGTTATTGCAATCACCATCAACGTGTTTCTGATAAATATCAACAAAAGGGTTTAATAACATGTTGCTAATGTGTGGTTTGTCCACATGAACTATGAACTATAATAACTCAACACCTACAGTACACATACAGTAATGCAATACTTCATCACTCACTCATAAAATGCCAGTGATTTTGCATTCGCACTGTACAGTAAATGGAGAAATGTTTCCACTTGCCTTGACTTGCTAATACTGGAGGATTCAAGTTGACCTGGAAGACTAAACACCGTCCCAGCTGGTTGCAGTAAACACATAATTGTTTTATCACCATATGCATGCAGATAAAGTGACGTGGACATGGGGTTGAGACATAAATCTTACTCAGATCTTCTGCAACTTGGCGTGAAAGAGGAAAAAAGGACCCGAGAACTAGAAGGAGGAGAGGAAACAATGGGGAACAGGCAAGCCCCAGTGCTGGTCTTACTGTAATGAGTAGAAAATAAATCATGGGAAAGTGTAGCCTGGGCTTCCCACAGATGCACTCCATCATGAAACTTGTATTTGTTATTCAGTAAAAAAAAATAAAAAAATAAAAAAATTAATGTAAGGGCCTCGATTGCTAGGAATGAGAACTAGCTGAGTAGGAATGTAATACAGAAAGATTGTGCAAACATGGAAGGAATAAAACATTTCAGGCATGCTCTTATAGGAAAATAATCAATAGCAGGGTGGTGGAAGAAAGATGAGTTATTGTTTCCATGCCGAATTTGTCACGGATTCCCCATTTGATTCCCGGTTGCCATGGCAACGTGTGCCATGTGTTTGTTTTTGTATCTGGTTTGGTTGTGTCTCCGCTCCCTCTTCTGCTATTTGCTTGATTCCTGAATTGTGTGCAGCTGTTTTCAGTTATTTGTTGAGTAATTCACACATTAGTACCCTGCTGCACTTGTGAAAAAAAAAAGTTGCAAACTCTTAGTGTGGATTATACTATTATTGCAAGCCTTTATTTATGCACTTGTAGTGTGTGGTTTTTTTTTAATAATCCCTCAATGGCATCATTTTTGTTTATTAAATAAAAAAGGCTCTTTTTTCGGTTATATCTAAGCAATATCACATGACAGAGAGTGATGTTGTACTGAATATTACAGTAGCGTGGCTGTAACCCACATGTAGGCACCAGGTGCAGCCCGAGTACTGGATATATCACAGCTGTGCTGATATTTAACACAACAGCATGACCTTGAGTGTGATAGTGTTTTTATATAACAGTTACACAAGTAGGTGGCACAGTAGGTCAGTGGTTAGCACTGTTGCATTGCACCTCCAGGGCCCATGTTCAATTCCCGACCAGATTCTATTCCTGCCTCTGTGTGCATGTTTCCACTCTGAGTTTGCATGTTCTCCCCAGACTTGGGTTTCCTCGGGTTACTCTGGTTTCCACCGACAGCAGAAATACATGCAGATTAGGGTAATTGGTGTTCCCATATTGAGCATAGTGTGTGTGTGCGTGTGTGTGTGTGAGGGAGTGTGTTTGTGGGTGTGGCCTGCAGTGGACTGGCACCATGTCCAGGGTCTATTCTGTTTTGTGCCCTAAGTCTCCCGGTATAGACAATGAGTAAGTGAGTGAGAGTTCCACAAACATATCGAGCTATACTATACAGTACATACGCTCCTGAGCTGCCAGTGATCCAGACCCCCTCTGCCTACTGGACATGTCTGACTCGTCCTGGTGTCCCGCTTCTGCTTGGAGATCCCGTCGCATGGATGCCCCGTGTGGTCTGTCTGGGATGTGTGTGTTGACTGGGGACGGTTCCGCTTTTCCACAAGAATGGTCCTGGCCTCGGCTGATGCTGACAGCTGTTCTCTGATGACTGCAGTTGCTCGAACTGGAGATTCCTACAGTCCACCTGAGCCTCCAATAATGAACTGTAATCCATATTAACTTAAACACATCTTCTGTTATACTGAACTTCCAGTCTCACACAGTATGACTGCAGATCAATCCCTGCTATCTCTTATTACCCAAATAAGGATCCCCTCAAGGTTCCTCTCAAGGTTCCTAATACCATCTCAGGGAGTTTTTTCTTGCCACTGTTGCTGTCGTCCTCGGCTTGCTCATCAGGGACAATCGTATCGTATTTTAAATCATACACATTTACATTTCATACAAACTTAAATGATTCTTTTGATTGTGTAAAGCAGGGTTGAATCCAGTGAGATTTAACCCTGGAACCATTGGTTGAATCCAATGTGGTGAGAAAGGGTCTGTCTACATGCCACCTGGCCCATCGAGCAACAATACACCCCAATCAGGAGACATACTGTATCACTAGGTCCTGTGGTTACTTACGGGGTCAGGTTGGCAGTTCAATGTCTGACTGTATTCGATCACTTGGGGGTAAACGACCTTGCTCAAGGGTCCAACTGTGGCACCCTGGTAGCATCTGGGCTCAAAGCAGGAAACGCCTTAAACCCCTTTAACCACCGTGCTACACCTGCCCCCAACATGCTACGTAGTGTGTACAATCCCTTGTTCCCCACACCAAGTAGTGCCCTTGATCCGGGGTTAGAGAGGGATTCGGGATTTAGTCTTGTGTTAGAATCCGTTAACAAAACAGCATGGATGGTTCAGGGGCAATTTAGAATGACTAAGAAGAAATGACTATGGAGACAGTGTGTTGTTTTAGATGCCGTAATGCTATTAGATGTGTTTTCTTGCTGAAAGTGCGGATGTGCCAGCTATCTGTGACTGGTTTTGAATGAGGATTTTGGCAGGCAGCTGCTCTTTCCTCATGCTGTTACCAACAGTTTGTGTGATTAACAATTGTTAGAATGCCTGTGTCATGGAGTGATACATACTGTATAGTTAAATACAGTATATAGTATATTGTTTTTTTTTCATCTGGAAGTAAATAAGACTGTCAAGAACTAACCTGAGATGACCAGAAGACGTAGCTTTAGCGGTTAGCCCTTTGTAGCGTGAATGGTAAACCCAAACGCGGATGAAACACGAGTAGGCAGGACAATCACGCTTTTAGTCTAAGGACTCTCACAGATGGGGAGTAAGGGAAAGACACAATCTAACCCGCGTCCTATAAATACACACTCGATCAGGAATTGAAACCAAAAAGGTGAGTACTCACAGTTAGATGTAGGAATCCGACGTGGCATCGGCAAAACTCAATGACTGAGCGAGGTGCTATGGTTTGTTTACCTCTTTTATACTTCCTGGTTTGCGACCGCTTAACTTCCGGGTCCTAGTGCCGGTCGCGTTCCGAGTGTGCATGACAGTACCCCCCTGTCCAGGACCGGCTCCAGACGGTCCTGAGGTGGAGGATACCCTGTGACGGTAGTCCCGGATGAGCTCAGGATCGAGGATGAACCGTGCTGGGACCCAAGATCGCTCCTCGGGGCCGTAGCCCTCCCAATCGACCAGGTACTGGGTGCCCCTGCCCCGAGGTCGCGAATCGAGGATTCGTCGCACGGTGTAAGCGGGACCGCCGTCAATGATTCGGGGAGGAGGAGCAGAGGGGGTGGGTGGAACCAGAGGTGAAGTGATGAAGAGTTTTAGCTGAGATGTATGGAAGACTGGGTGGATCCGGAGCGCCGCAGGCAGCTGGAGCCGGTAGGTGACAGGGTTAATCCGTAACGTGATGCGGTATGGTCCGATGAACCTTGGTGATAGTTTTCTTGATTCGGTGTGCAGATGGAGGTTTTTAGTTGATAACCATACCTTGTCACCTACGTGGTACAACCGTCCCGGCGGGTGTCGGCGGCGATGCTGGGCGACGTAGCTGGTGTTGGCTCGCTGGATGGCGCGATTCGCTTGATTCCATATCCGCCGACACCTACGGACCAACTGTTGGGCCGATGGTACGTCAACCTCCGGTTCTTGATGGTCGAACATGGGAGGATGGAAACCATGGCACACCTGAAATGGGCTTAGGTTGGTGGCTGAGGAGACGTGTAGGTTGTGGGACAGTTCGGCCCATTTGAGGTAGCGGGCCCAGGAGCGCTGGCGATCGGACACGAAACATCTCAGGTAGCGCTCCAGTTGTTGGTTGGTCCGTTCCGTCTGACCATTAGTCTGGGGGTGGTAACCGGATGACAGACTACAGGTGGAATTGATCAGACGGCAGAAGGCCTTCCAGAACCGGGCTGTGAACTGGGGCCCTCTGTCCGAGACGATGTCCTTTGGGAACCCATGCAGTCGGACTACGTGTTCCAAAATCAATTCCGCGGTATCTTTAGCTGATGGGAGTCCGGCTAGGGCCACCAGGTGCACGGCCTTGGAGAACCGATCAACGATGGTTAATATGGTGTCCTTACCCTCTGAAACCGGCAGGCCCGTGATGAAATCCAGGGCGATGTGCGTCCAGGGTCGTCGAGGAACTGGGAGTGGTTGGAGTTCTCCTGGAGTTGGTTGGTTTGTGTCTTTTGCCCTGGCGCACACCGGGCACGCCTGAACTAACTCGAGGACGTCTCTCCTCAAGGAGGGCCACCAGAACGCTCGTTGAATAAATGATAGGGTTCGTCGCGCCCCAGAATGTCCGGCGATGGTGGACGAATGCCCCCATTGGAGAACCTCCGCTCGCAGCTGTTGGGGTACGTAGAGTCGTCCAGGCGGCACACCTGCCGGTTCGGTCTCCGCCGCCTGTGCCTGGAGGACCCTGGTCTCCAAATCCCAGTGGAGGGGTGCGAGGATTCGGGATGGGTGGATGACAGGCAAGGGTTCCGCCCGGGGGAGATCGTCCTCATACTGGCGTGATAGGGCATCGGCTTTGGTGTTCTTCGACCCCGGACGGTAAGAAAGATGGAAATTATATTGTTCGAAAAATAGTGCCCACCGTGCCTGTCGTGGATTGAGCTGCTTGAGGTTCTTAAGGTGATCAGGTTTTGGTGATTGGTCCAGACGATGAATGGCTCACTGGCGCCCTGGAGCCAGTGACGCCATTCCTCCAAAGCCCACTTTATGCCCAACAGCTCGCGGTCCCCTACCCCGTATCGCTGCTGAGTGGGGTAAAATTTTTTGGAGAAGAAACTGCAAGGGTGCAGTTTCTGGTCTGGACCTCGCTGGGAGAGAACCGCGCCGGCGCCCACATCCGACGCGTCCACCTCCACAACGAAGGGTTTATTGGCATCCGGATGAAGAAGAATCGGGGCGGTGGTGAAGCAATGACAGAGTTCCTTGAAGGCTGAGATGGCGGTAGGATTGAGCTGAAATGGGTGAGGTGAGGGCCTGGTCAATGTGGTCAATTGTGCTGCAACTGTACTGTAGCCCCGGATAAAGCGACGATAGAAGTTCGCAAACCCGAGAAACCGCTGAAGCTGTTTGAGTGTTCTGGGTAGGGGCCAGTGACGTACAGCTTCTAGCTTCTGTGGGTCCATGGCCACACCCTGGGGCGAGATGACAAAACCCAGGAACGTGGTGGAGTGCTGGTGAAAAGCACATTTTTCCAGCTTGCAGTACAGTTGGTGAGTGAGCAATCTCTTTAAAACAGCACGTACGTGTTGGATATGTTCTTCCAGGTGGCGGGAGTAGATGAGGATGTCGTCCAGGTAGACGAACACCCATCGGCCCAGCATGTCTCGGAGGACGTCATTTATGAATTGTTGGAAGGCCGAGGGTGCGTTGCAGAGTCCAAATGGTATGACCAGGCTCTCATAATGTCCGGTGGGTGTGATGAATGCCGTCTTCCACTCATCACCCTCTCTGATGCGCACCAAGTTGTAGGCGCTCCGGAGGTCCAACTTGGTGAATACGGTGGCACCAGAGAGGGCGTCCAGGGCTGAGTTGGTGAGTGGTAGTGGATGTCTGTTCTTAATGGTGATGTTGTTTAGCCCCCGATAGTCGTCCCTCGTAGAAGGATGTCCGGAGCGCGGCATCTCCCCAGTCGGTCTGCACAGCGAGGGTCCGGAACTCAGCAGCGTACCGGCTCACGGACGTTCCTCCCTGCCGCAGATGGTAGAGCTTGGTGTCGGTCTCCACCTCGCCCGCTGGGTGTTCGAATGTGAGTCTGAGTTGGCGGGTGAACTCATTATATGAGTACCTGGTGGCATTGAACTCAAACACCAGATCAAGCGCTGTTAGAAACACATTACACTTCCCGTCCGTGCCGTCCCATTTATCCGGGAGTGCCAAAAATATCCCCGATCTCCCCGGTTAGCGTGTTGATGAGCTTGGCGTGCTGATCAACCACATCGCAGAGGTGCGCGTAATCCGCTGGGTTCACCGCGGATGGCTCAGTCATTCTGTCAAGAACTAACCTGAGATGACCAGAAGACGTAGCTTTAGCGGTTAGCCCTTTGTAGCGTGAATGGTAAACCCAAACGCGGATGAAACACGAGTAGGCAGGACAATCACGCTTTTAGTCTAAGGACTCTCACAGATGGGGAGTAAGGGAAAGACACAATCTAACCCGCGTCCTATAAATACACACTCGATCAGGAATTGAAACCAAAAAGGTGAGTACTCACAGTTAGATGTAGGAATCCGACGTGGCATCGGCAAAACTCAATGACTGAGCGAGGTGCTATGGTTTGTTTACCTCTTTTATACTTCCTGGTTTGCGACCGCTTAACTTCCGGGTCCTAGTGCCGGTCGCGTTCCGAGTGTGCATGACAAAGACAAAAAAGCTTTGTCATATAACTAAAAACTCTAGGAAGTGCAAAATGCCTGACTGTATCCTGATGACTTTCTTATGCATGCCATATCCCTCCCTGTACATTAACTGCTACTATGGAAAAAAAAAAAACAAATTATACCAGGTGCATTAATATAAAATATTAAATTATGATTAGCAGCCACACTTCTCACCAATCAGATCTCATAATTCATGTGAGTTGTATAAATTTGTGTTCTATGTGGCCAGTTGTTTTCACTCAACACCTTGCTCTCTTCAATGGGCTAATAGCCTGCACAAGCCAGGTGTGAAACTGTCATTTTAATGAGGATTAAGAAGCATGTTCATTCAGTGCATGCTGCGGCTCGTATACAGCACAGATACTGCGTGTGCTTTAGTAAAGCAGGGTAAGTCTGGGATCTTTTTTAATTAAAGACCCAAAGGATTCAACCTTCGGCTCGTTCGGGATGCAGGTGCCAGATTAATTGGCTTCTCTCATCTTCGTGTGGACTTCCATTTTCTCTGCTGTCTCCAGCCTACTTCTATGTCTGGAAAGCAACACCTTGAGCAAATATTGACTCACAAAAAGCATCAGTATATATCTATGGCAGGAAATGCTGTGTGTCTGCTTCACATTTAAGAGCTGGACTGAGCCTTCTTCAGCATTCTCAGCACTTACCATAAAATTCACCATAATAATCAATATCCACACTGCTCCCCCTTTTTTTCCTGTTCATGTCTCCACTCTCTTCCCTCGGCTGCGCTGTTACTGACCCTCTCACTCAAACAATGTCCTACATTACAAAGATTTGGATGTACAGTCTGAAAGAAATGCAAATATTTAAGTGTTGTAAAATAAGCTTTTTTTAAAATGCATTACTTAAATTACTTTGCTTTAAAACAAGGTCAATTATTGGCTCAGGAAAAAACAAAGTGTGAAAATGTAGCAGTGCAGTTTTTGTTATGCCTGATGGCTAGTTGCTGTGTTTGTTTGTTCATTCGAACAATGTGCTTCATCCTGGTTGAGATGACAGCAGGTCTATGCTAGAAACATGAGGCACTAGGCAGGTATACTGTACATCCAGGAGAAGGGCAAAAATCCTTATCAAGGAACAAATCGGATGTGCCAGCTAACTGCTGTTTCACTAGCCATCCCATCTAACCATAATAACCGAATGAAACTAATGATGATTCTATCGGACCGATTATCCCTTTAAAAAAAGTTAAAGAGTCTGCAATCCCACTTGCATATTTCCATTTAAATGGTAATAGAATCATCACTAAATAAGGAACTTTCCATATTGATATCAAACCTCCATGCATGAACCTCCTAACTGCTCTTTTGAATCCGTTCCACTACCTCAACACATCAATTCAATTCAATTTTATTTGTATAGTGTTTTAAACAATTGTGTAATGTTGCAAATGTTACACAAACTAAAGAAATTATGGAAGTTTATATGCAAAGTGAATGTGCATGAATCAAACTGATTAGATTGTCTCTAATGAGCAGGCCGAGGACGACGGCGACAGTGGCAGGGAAAAACTCAAGAAGCATTGAGAGGAACCGGACTCAACAGGGAACCCATCCTCAAGGGGGCGAAATGAAAAAATCAAAAATAATTAAATGCATTGCATGTCCTTTCATTCATGTTCTATAGATTTGAAGTCTGATTTGATGAAGGTCATTACAGCACATGTGGCAGAGAGCTACGTCATGTGCACATGCATGGCCGCTTACAAAACAATACATGACCCAAGATGCTTTGGTGATAATATTTACTGAGCAGAATGACAAACACTCGGGCTGAAGGGTAAATTCACAGTTAAATTAAAATTGTATTTGTCACATACTGTACACAGTCATACACAGTACGATATGCAGTGAAATGCTTATACGACCGCCTGTGACATTATAATAAAAGATTATCAATAAGAAAAAAATCATGGAGTAAAATAGAAATAAAATATAGGAAAACTTTAGCTATAGGAAATAATTCTATAGGAGATAAGAACACAATATATACAGTATATAGCTGTACAAATATAAAAAAATATAGAAACATTAAAGTTTGTATTGTAAATACTTCATAATATACATTATAATATAATTTTAGATTAACCTGATCTAATTGGCTTTTGCAGTAGAAGGGTGTGGGGGCAATTTTAAATATATAATACCAAACCTGTTTTTTTTTTTTTTACTATATAAATTAGCTACTGTTAACATTGAATAATTGATCATTATTCACAAAAGCAGAAGTATATTAAAGAATTTATTTGCCATATGTCACAGAATGCTACAATACTGCATTTCCTTGGCTTTGTGCGTGTACTTTGCACAATGAAGTCGATTCTAATGGAATCTTATCTAATAAAAAAACAAACATATATTTTTATACATTTGTAGTTACATTCAATATTATAAAATATTATAAGGAATGACTTCCTGTTCTCACTTACAGGGGTTGGACAATGAAACTGAAATGCCTGGTTTTAGACCACAATAATCCATTAGTATGGTGTCGGGCCTCCTTTTGCGGCCAATACAGCATCAATTCGTCTTGGGAATGACAGATGCAAGTCCTACACGGTGGCCAGAGGGATTTTGATCCATTTTTCTTGCAGAATTGTAGCCAGGTCACATGTGATGCTGGTGGAGGAAAACGTTTCCTGACTCGCTCCTCCAAACACCCCAAAGTGGCTCAATAATATTTATATCTGATGACTGTGCAGGCCATGGGAGATGTTCAACTTCACTTTCATGTTTATCAAACCACTCTGTCACCAGTCTTGCTGTGTGTATTGGTGCATTATCATCCTGATACACGGCACCGCCTTCAGGATACAATGTTTAAACCATTGGGTGCACATGGTTCTCCAGAATGGTTCGGTGTTCCTTGGCAGTGACGCGCCCATCTATCACAAGTATTGGGCCTAGGAAATGCCATGATATTGCAGCCCAAACCATCACTGATCCACCCCCATGCTTCACTCTGGCTATGAAACAGTCTGGGTGGTACGATTCTTTAGGGCTTCTCCACACCATAACTCTCCTGGATGTGGGAAAGACAGTGAAGGTGGACTCATCAGAGAACACTAAATTTTTCTCGTTGTCCACAGCCCAAGGTTTTTGCTGCTGGTACCATTGAAACCAACATTTGGCATTGGCACAAGTGACCAAAAGTTTGGCTATAGCATCCCGGCCATGTACATTGACCCTGTGAAGCTCCCGACGAACAGTTTCGGTGGAAACAGGAGAGTTGAGGTGCACATTTAATTCTGCAGTGCATTGGGCAGCTGTTTTTTAATGTTTTTTTGATACAATCCGGGTATGAACCTGAGTTAGCATCCCTTTCAGACAGCTTCCTCTTGTGTCCACAGTTACTCCTGTTAGATGTGGTTTGTCCTCCTGGTGGTATGCTGATGTAACCCTGGATACCGTGGCTCTTGATACATCACAAAGACTTGCTGTCTTAGTCACAGATGTGCCAGCGAGACGCGCACCAACAATTTATCCTATTTTGAACTCTGATATGTCACACATAATGCTGTGTGCATCGCAATATTTTACGCAAAACTGTGCTATTACTCTGCTAATTAAACCTTCACACTCTGCTCTTACTGGTGGAATGTGCACTCAATTAAGATCGGCCACCTGGCTGGTCAAATTTAGCCATTAAAACCTCCAACACTAAATTGGTTACTGATTTCATTTTAAGTGAAATAATCTCAAATACAGGGCTTGTTATAGAGTAAGATTATAACATCATGAAGCTTGTTTTCATTTATTTGACTAATTTTCATGGACGCTTTATATTGGAATATAATTTTGTTTATTACATGTATTTATTTATGATGTGTGCATAGAACAACAAACAATCTTTGAGAAATATTAGATGAATTTGGATATACATCATGTTATTGTTATTCGTTAAGATAGAGTGCTAATAGGATGTTAGCAAGATGTTCTGGTATTCCCTGGGCATAAATTTAAGTTAAAATTACATTAAATTTCAATAACAAAATGAATGCAAACTGATACCTGAGTGAGTTCGGACTGAATGTTTTCATACTGACGGCTGTGTAAGATAACCACTCGAAAGGATCACGCTCGAATATTTAGAGATGTTTCAATTTCATTTAGGAAAATAATATTTTAAACTGAATAAACACTTCCATAAATAGCAGGTAATACAAACACTTTGGGATATTTTAGTTCTGATTGCTTTCTCTGTTCAGCTCAAGGTGACTGTGGAATCTGTCATGCTCCACTTGTCCGAGACTGCGGATGGGGTAATGTGGTGTTTTGGAGATCAGTAGTGGAGTAGTGGAGTAGCGGTAAGTGCATGCAAAGCCGAATCTGTCATCTCTGCAAGGGGTCTGGCTTAGAGCTTCCCTGTCTGTCTCGCTTTCTGCATGTCTAACCCTCTCTCTCTCTCTCTCTCTCTCTCTCTGACAAATTGATAGCTGCAGGAAGCTGGAGCCTGTGGAGCATTTAGTTCTTTGGAGGACCGGAGGTGAGGCAGCTGCTTTCTCCCAGTGCAGACAAATCATGGGGATGAAGAAGTGTGTGTGTGTTTGTGTGTGTGTTTGTGTGTGTGTGGGCCAACCAGATGGGCAGTTAGCCCTTGTCTGGATAAGTAGTACTATGCTCTGTGTGTTCAGTTTTGTCCCTGCTGTGAGACGCTAGAATAATTTCCCATTACCTGCTCCTGATTTTTTTTTCCACATTTTAACACATTATATCACTTATATATTTTCATGGTACCTCTATATGCCACAGAGGATAATAGTGGTTCAATGGTAGGTTACTTCTCTGCCATGTGGAAGGCCTGGGTTCAATTCCCACCTAACGCACTGGATGCCGTGCTGGTCCCAAGCCTGGATGAAATAAAAGGGTTGTCCGGAAGAAATCTGGCGTAAAACCTATGTCAAGTCATGTGTGGATCAGCGAATGTCATGGATGTGTACGTTTGTGTCCTTTTCTTCCAGTTTGGGAGCTGGACAGTTAGTGCATTGAGGTGTGGAAGATGTATCAAGCAATTCTTCTATGGCAATAAGTGGAACAATTGTGATTATTGTGCAATTGTTCTTATTATACCTCATGACCTTCACTAATCTTTGCATTAAAAAAAATAAAAATGTGAGCACAAGTAAACAATATGTCTGCCTTGGACTTCTTATCCCAACAGTATGCACAGTCGTTTGCTTTTATAACATGTTCTGAAAGACCTTGTTTTTATCCTTTTACTGTATGAATCTTGTTTTGACTTTTTTAGTTTGTTTGTTTGCTATAGAAAGTTTGAAAAGCTTTCAAAAAAAAAAAGAAAAAATCAGTGTAATATTTTTGTCTTGGGTTACATCTCTAACCTGTATGATATGTCCCATGCACTTCTACAGTACACCTGTATATTGTATGCATTATAAGAGTAACAACTTCCTAATGTAAAGTAATTTCTCTATATAATCCCCTGCTACCCTAATGCAATTATCCCAGTGTTTCTACTAGTGCTTGGCTACAGTGGTTACTTAATCAGTTAATTAGTTAGGGCTCTGGGTTACTGACTGGAAGTTCAGACGTTCAAGCCCAAGCAACTGCCAAGTTGCACTGTTGAGCCCTTGAGCATGGCCCCTAAACCCTATCTGCTCCAGGTGTGGTGTATCCTGGCTGAACCTGCACGCTGACCCCAGCCTCCCAACTGAAAATAATAATAATATACTGTTTAAAAAAATAAAGGCATGTGTATGCATGGTTCAAGTCAAACCAGGACGCTGGCCTCCCAGGAATCTCTTGCTACAACATGTGAAAATGAGCGAGATCAGGACTGTAGGAGGTGTGTGGCGATAACTCCCAGTCGACTTTCTGTAATGTGGAAGTGGTGTTGGTAAATGATTGTGTGTACAGTTCACACTGACAGATGCTTCTCTTCTGCAACTCTGTCGATTTTCAAGGACCAGATGTTCCACTCGCTGAATATTCACAAGAACGACTGCAGGGGGCTCCGAGACACCTCAGCTGGGACGGACGGACGCCCGTCTTTAAAGCGTTTCCTTTAAAATGTGTTACTGCAGCTAAGAGTCTCATCATCATACTGCATACTGTTCTCAATGTCTTCTGTACATGTTAATTGCTTTTACACCAGACATTTTATCACAAGTCCTGGTTTGACCTGAACGCTCCGCATATTTTTGCTTGGTTTCTATATTTATACACAATGATTAACTAGCTCACTCACCCAGAAGGGAAAGCTCTTGAAAACTGCTCAGCACATATTCATTTCCTTTTCCAGCTTCATTGCTGTTGTTTCCATCTGCCGCCCCAGTGATCAACCCTGCAATTTAAAGCATAAACCTGATTCACTGCGAGAGAGGGAGAAAGAGAGAGAGAGAGAGAGAGAAAGCAGGTCTCTGGTGCGTGAGCTGATGATAAAGGAAGGTTATGGTTGAGAAAACCTACAGCTTGTCTTCACTGGAGGTCATTACGAGTGACAGAGGCGTAGTCCCGATGCTAAGAATGAAACTTGACTCATACCTACCATTAGTAAAGATCCTTTCATATCACAAATCATAAAAGGGGGAGCAGGAGGAGGGTGTCTAAGCCTGTGTAAATGAGCATGCACTTATTTAATGCATGACTCAGAATCTCTGTCTTTCTCTCTTTTTCCCCCCCGTCTCATCTCTATCTCTTGATCTGTTTCTGAGGACAAATGAAGAAGGAGCACAATCATGTATCGTCTCGGTGCCGTGTAATCGGCTCGGCTTTTTTTTTTTTTTAAAGGCTTTTTAGACATCATTTATTCCTTCAAACTATACCACTTATTCGCTAAAATGAATGTATGTCAGGCGGCAGCACAGGATTCAAACGCATTAGCTCTTTTTTTTAATGGTGGGCTACTCATGACTTTTTGCTTTTGTCACATTAGCTCGTTATGTGTTGGAGGAAAGTAAGCACTCTTAAAAGACCAGGAGGAAAAATATATTAAACCAAAAAAAAAAAAAATCTATTGCAGAGCAGCCCACACAGCCCTCTCCTGAGCTCTTAAACTAATTACCATGCTGCTAAATAAATAAATGAATGCATCCTCGTTGCAGTGGGAACATTTTAGATTGATAACGTGTCATGTTTATGAAGCCAAATCTCTGGACTGCAGCATGACCTCTTCTTTTTCTTTTCAGCCTCACAGTGGGGGCGGTGATTGACAGCGGTGAACACGCTAGAGATACAGAGAGGTATAACTAAAGAGAGAGAGAGAGAGAGAGAGAGAGAGAGGAGAAGCTAAAAAATAGCCAAAGGTAGAAGGAGATTAAATGTATCTTCCCCATTTAAATACTTAATTTGTAATTTTATTTTTTAAGGGTTCATAGTTTTTTTTTAACTTTTTCAAACTTCAAAAGTTTCTACTTGGAACAAAAAGGGAACTGAAGACTTATTTAAAGAATTAGACACAATTTCAGTTTCTAAATTTGCACAAATTTACATATAAATATGACTCACTGACATGATTGATCGACTTTAAATTTGTGTAATTTGGTCAATGGCAATGTTTATTGTTTGTTTGTTTGTTTGTTTGTTTGTTTGTTTGTTTGTTTGTTTGTTTGGTTGGGTGGTTGGTTGGTTGGTTGGTTTTCCTCAGTAGAGGTGCTGGGACCAGTTGAACACTGCTAGAGAAATTGGACGCAGCAACGTAGGATGCAACAAGTGCTTTGAGGTAGTCAGGTCCGGGTCTGGTTTTGGTCTTGTAGGCAAGCTTCATCATTATGAATCTGATGCAGGCAGATACAGAAATTAGTGAGTTAATGTAGTGGCTGCACTCTGGGTGAGTTTAAGAGGTTGAATGGTGCACACAGAGGCAGACCTGCCAGAAGTGAGTTGCAGTAGTCCAGTCTCGCAATGACAAGAAGCTAAACAATCACCTACGTGGCCTTTGTGGGAACCAGATTGAGAGATTTAGGTTAGCAACGTGATCAGAATTTGCTCACTTTCTAAATAAGTGCTATAGACTTAAAGCAAATTAAAGGAGATCTAGATGTAGATTTACTGTAGATTACTCATGAACAAGCCAGAAGTAAACTTAGTGATGAAGCTCACTGAGATGACATGAGGAGAAACCTTGGAAGAACCAGATTTAAATGGGAACACAGCAAACATGTCGTGAAGGAGCAGATTGAATTAGTTTTGATGAGCCCAGCACTATGTCACTGTGTTTATGATTACAGCAAAAGCTCTATTTACAAGCTCTGTTTTGTTGATGTACTGTATGTCCTACCTCAGGTTCCTTAAAACCTGGCAATAGAATTCACTATTAATGGTCCGGCCCTTGGGGATGAATTCTCAATGCACAATGCCAAAAATGTAAAAAAAAAATAAAATAAAATAAAAAGATGATGAGCATGCACTTAGTCAAGCTGTAAACCTGCCTTGCATTTTCCGATGTGGAAGTGATGGGCTCTTTCACTGTGAAGACTGTTGTTTCATCTCAGGGTCGTACCCATACACCAAAATTTCTTCACTGGTAATGATCCTTGACATGAAGGACCGGTCATCCACAAAGAGACGGCAGACGGAGTTCTTGGCAGACTTTGAGGTGATGTTTCTTCTGCTCCTGGGTCAGCAGCCTGAGGACAAACTGGGCAGCAACAGAGCGTATGTTCAAATCACATGTGAGGATCATCTGGACTGTTCCGTGTGACACACCGACAATGGCAGCAATGTTGTAGATTGTTCTCCAACGATCATCATGCACAAGTTTCGACATTTTTGTGGGTTGAGCTCCTTGAAGGTCTTCCTGATCTATCGTTCCAGTGATGTTCTCCCTGTGCTCTTAAAGCATGCGTGCCACTCAGAACAACTCATTGTAGCATCCCAGTGAACTTGCCAAATCATCTCAAACATCTCTGTGCAGATGTACACAGGATGATGTCTTTTGGCACGCTGACTTATGAAGGTCGATGCTCCCTACTGTATGACTGTGTTGCTATCTGTTGGTTTGTTACAAAACTGGTCTAGAAACTTTTTCATACCATCTCATATAGTATTCATCTCAGAATGGTTACACAGTTAAGATTGTTGGGGGGGAATCAGTTTTTGTAAAGTGCACATTTAATGGAGTCCATGTTGGATCGCTCATAGGAGCAGACTTTCCTGTCTACGATAAGCATCTTTTGATATATTTTTTCTTGCCATTTTACTCATAGCTGTAAGTTAAACAAACCACATGTTCCCAATGTGTTAATTTGACATTTAGAGAAAAGAATAAGAAGATGACCTTAACTTTATTTGACAGCAGCATGAGACACATCTGCTTCAATTGCTTTTGGTTTAGCTTTTCTCCGGAGTAGCTCATGTGAGCGCTAACACAACAGGCGGCGTGCTAATGTGTTTAATTATCTGCAAGGAATATTTTGTGAGTCAAACCGTTCTGCCTTATTTGGAATCAGATGCAAAGACTGTGACATGTCGAAACGCATTTTGAGAAATGTGTGTGTGTGTTTGTGTCCACACTTTTGGAGAATGCATGAAGAAAAGTCTTTTCTCTCCTACTCCACTTCTCAGCTTCTTCTATAATTGAAAGCATGGCCTTCGAGCAGAGGTGTGAGCTGGGAGGAATAATACATCTCACTTAAGTTTCAGCCTCACACAGATCCCAAATGAAAAACATCAGCTTCGGAAACGACAAGTCGTCTATTCATGGGCTGTAATCCCTTCATTTCACTCTTGTCTCCCTCCCTGTCTCTTTCTCTTCCTCTCTGTTTCAATTTCTATGTCTGGCTTTGCTTCTTACTTTTTTCACCTCTCTCTCTCTCTCTCTCTCTCTCCATATTACTCCCCTTTTCATACTCTTTGGCCTCATGAAAGATTTGTGTGAATTGGATCGAACGAGGTTGGTGAGGTTAGAGCTTGTTAGATTTTATATTAATTCAGTCATAAGAAAAGGTACAAATGCTATCCTAAACCTTTAGTGTCATAAAATTTCATGAATTTACAAGTTCATATGCAAATTAATTTTTTTTCCCATATTAATCATTTTTGCGCAAAAAATAAAGCATAGCTCATTATCCCTCCAGGTTTTTTTCTAGACAGCAACAAGATCTACTCACAATTAAAGCAGAATCCCTGCATCAGGGACACCAGCTATCTCCTTTAAAGCCTTCCTATCAGTGTTAGTAGACAACGCAACTAAATCTCACAACCTTCTCAGATCTGTTAAGTTAATGTTGCGTAAAGACTTCGTTAAGATGCAGATTTTGATTTCATTCGACCACCTTGAGCTTTAATTGCAGCGCACAATGTGCTGTCCAGTTCATGTGTGAAAATGATCCTTCAGTCCTGAAATACAGTGGTACCATGAATACCATCGTGCACCAAAACCTGGTCATATAGTACATTTAAGTCGTCAGCTGACTTCATTTTATTGCCGCATAAGGTCATAGGGTCTAGATCTGAGCAACTGAAGCAACACCAGATCATAACGCTGTCTCCAGAGGCTTGTACAGTGGCGCTATGCATGATGGGTGCATCGCTTCATGCGCTTCCCTTCTTACCCTGACACGCTCATCAGATCACATGACCTTTTTCCATCACTCCAAAGTCCAATCTTTATGCTTTCTAATAAACTGAAGGATTTCAGATGAGTCTTACTAACAAAATGTGTTCTTATGGTCACACAACTGTTTAGTCTCATTAAATTAGCCTTACAAAAATGCTCTTACTGTCGCAATTAAGCACAGATTTTTAATTGTCCTTTGAATTTCAATGCAATGTGAAACTCTATTCAGTTTTTTTTTTCCAGACCTAATTTCTTCTACAAAGTTAACAGCTCAGCACTAGCCTTATAGGTTTTACTAAAACCATTCTTATACAGTAGCAGTTCCAGTAATTATAATAATTATATTTGTTGATTTCTTTACTTTTACTGACTCAATCATTTATTTAAGTTTATCGAAAAAGTAAGCCATGTTTCGTTTCTAAACATCCCATTTTAATACCATAGGTGAGTTGGTCCCCACTTTACTGTTGCACTTCACACTTCTGGAAAACCTTCCACCAGATGTTGTAATGTAGCTGTGGGGATTTCTGTTCATTCAGCTATAAGAGCATCAGTGAGGTCACTGAACGCTGGGGTTCATGCCAAAGGTGTTCATTGGGGTTAAGTTCAGTCACAGCCCCATGCAGGCCAGTCCAACCTTCACACACAATGTCTTCATGGAGCTCATGGGGACATCATCATGCTGGAACAGGTTTGGGCCTTTTAAGTCCAGTCAAGGGAAATTCATAGCAAACAAAGACATTCTATACAGTGCTTTAAAACTTGTGGCCATAATAGATGTGAGTGTCAGATGTTAAGAATTTTATGTCCGTTATAGAAGATATAGCTTATTACATGTAATTATTGCTAATGGCCACTACAATACACACTGCGAAAACTGACCGACATGACAGATTTGAATTGGACGGAAAGCTCAGAGAATACTTAAAACGACATTACGCCACCTCCACATGTACAGGTTATTTTTGGATTTTTGATTATCTTTTATATTTTGCACCTTTGTTCATGTTCCTGAAGGGAACCAGGAATTCTGTAATTTGCCACATTAATGACACCATTTATGAAGATTTTCACTGTACCAGTGAATAATTAGTCTAATTTAGTATCACACTGCATGATGTTAATTTTCAACAGAGACCCAGAGATAAAAAACAGCATGGTATATTTTTCATAAACAGGAAGTACAACTGCAAAAAACAAAAAAAACAAACAAAAAAAACCCAGATAAATTAATATATCCTTAAAGTTTTGCTCTCTTCTACTTTTTTGCACTTAATAGCCATGATCGAATGCAATTCAGCTCCTCCTCCTTCTCCAATACCGTCTGTGTTTGAAACGCGATAAACAAGAAAATCACAGTATTTGATGGATTTTTTTTTTTTCACCGACAAAAATATCATGCTGTCTCCATGATCAAAGATAGCACTGTAATTATGCTCAGAGTTTCGAGTGATCCGGTGACATCCCTGTCCGTTCGACAGCAGTCAGGAACTTTCTTCTATTTGGATTTCAGTGCCAGGTGACACGCATCATATGACTGCTGTCATCCATCGCTGTCTGACTGCTGCTGACACTCTTATTTAGATCCTTCCTTTCCAAGGATGACACTCTTACCAAAGATCCCCGCAGGGCCGCTCAGGCACACGACATGCAGGTTTATTCCAAATGCATTCCTTTCAGCTTGAATATATATATATATATGTGTGTGTGTGTGTGTGTGTGTGTATGTGCATATCTTGACTAGTCTATAAATATAAGTTGACATAACGGAAGACTGGCAGGGTTGTTTGCTAAGTCTAATCTCATGAGAAATTCGAATGACTTCCAGCAATGACTGTTGATGGATTTTGTTTGATTTCATCTGAATAAATTTGTACGGGCATTCTAAAGAATATTCATGGCACTGACATTAACTTTACTATTAAAAGGCATCTAAAAAACAAACACCCTGCATAGATATCTTCTCCTGTCTATATATTTTTTACCTTTTTTGCAGTTTATCACTTATCAAGTCTGCTGATAAAATAAACTCAGCGCTCGTATGAAAGAAACAGGATTAGCCAGTTTTAACCAGAGCTTTGAAATTAATAAACGTGAATATGGTATAAATCATAGTTTTTAATAAATCACAACCAACTTTCTATAAAAAAAGGGACAGGTGTTACTTTATATCATAATAAACAGTAAGAACTAGTTGTGAGAAGTCGTCCCACCTCTCCCAGAAGTTCTGGGAGACTCCTCCTTTCTATTAGCAGCTATCTAATACCTGCAAATCACACACAATATACCGCAAATAGATTATTATGTGTGTGTGTGTAAGAGTGAGGGGTAGCTCAGTGGTTAAGGAGTTGAACTACGTTTCGGAAGATCCCAGGTTCAAACCCCACAACCACCAAGTTGCCACTGTTGGCCACTTGAGCAAGGCCGTTAACCCTCAACTGCTCAGATATATAATGAGATAAAAATGTAAGTTGCTCTGGATAAGAGCGTCTGCCAAATACTTAAATGTAAGCGGGAGAGATCCTGATTCATTTCTCTTTGTGCTAAGTGATCACTTTTCTTTGTGGACAGTCTTTGGATCTTCATCGGTTCAGTTAAATATCCTGCATTGTATAAAAAGAAGTGGTTAAATGCACTTCATCTCAAATTCAAACATATCCCTGCCTTATAATAATGACTAATGATAATGGTTGTAATAGTGGTAATTTTTCTACTGCCCATTGTAGGTTCAATAACTGTAAAAGACATTGATGTACAGTAAGTTTAAAAGTGTCATTCATTTGGTAGTATCTGTTATTTTTATTTATGGTATTTAAACTACCCAGCCAACTGTTACAGGCGATTAAAAGTTTGTTAACTCTTTGAGAATTTTGAGAATAATCTCTTTATCTACTCTTAGGACTTGTATGAAATAATGATGTACTGTATAAGGCCTAATTTATGGGAAAAAAAATAACACTAAAGAGTTCGCAAACTTTTAAGCACCACCGCCCCGTACTGAAGCCCTACATGATGAGATCAAACCCTGCATAATTTTTTATAATTCTAATTGATATTTAAAGAACCAATGAGTTAAATAAAATGTGTAGAATAGAATAGAATAGAATAGAATAGAATAGAATAGAATAGAATGTCCTCAGTGGTTCGCGCTGTCACCTTGCACCTTTAAAGTTGAGGATATGAGTCTCACCTCTGTTTTGTCTGCATGAAGTTTGGATGTTCTTTCTGTCGTGCATGGTTTTTCCCCAGTTGTACTCTGGAGTGTTCTTCAGTGTATGTAACTATCATACTTTGAGGTGGTTAATGAGCTCTTAGCCAACCCCTGCTAACACACTGTAATCTAATATCACTTGCTGTCTTGCACATACTTACACAAATAATTTAGTTTGGAAAAATTAGATTCCATAAGCATTAGTTGCTACTAATTTAGAAAGGCTAAAGGTAAAGAAGGGAGTGACTGCAGTGCTCCTCAGTAGTAACTGGACATTACTTACAGTTTGCATAGAAAAGGAATGTCTTGGACAGATGTCCTACTTGACTCTCAGTATGGTTTGTGAAAGCAATAAAACACTTTTGGGAGGTGGTGTTATAGGAAAATAATTAATAGTGAAGTGGTGTGATGCTGCCTGATGCAAAATGGAGATACAGTCAGCAGTGTAGAAAGCTGATGACTTATTGATGACACACCCACACATATACAGTACTGTACACACTAAAGATGGATGGGCAGCTTTATTGCTGGTTTCAGGTTGTTTCTAGATTTGTAACATTTGTAATTTGTGCTTTGGACAAGGTCTACTTTTGATTTGCACTTCAATTGATCTATTTTAGTTTCTCCTTCTAATATATATATATATATATATATAGTATTTTTATCTAATTTAGGATAGGACTTGTGTAAAAGGATGATGTTTTGAGCCTAATTAATGTAAGGATAATAATAATAATAATAATAATAATAATAATAATAATAATATATATATATATTCAGAAATGTCCAAAACGATCTACCTTATGACAACAAATAATCAAATATCAAGGCCAAAATCAAACTTTTTATTGATTTTTATATCTTTATAAGACAGCAGGGGTTTGGCCAATACTCTGTTTTAATACAAACATTATGTGAAAACATCCTGCAAATACAGGACTCTTTCCATCCAAAGGTAGGATCTTCTTTAGAAGGAAATTAGCATTTTCTTGAAGTTGATCTTGCTTGAGATTTACTGAACCTGATGTGGAAAGAAAGGAGCATTGCTTTTGCTCTAGCTACTGTTAAGCAACCTGAGATCCCATTCTGAAGGTTAGCTTTCATAGCATGTGTTCCTCCCCTTTTCATTCTCTGCACGCTTTTATTTTCTTTCACCTCCCTCCATTAAATGCAGAGAAGAAGGCCGCATCATTACCTATCTGTCCTGATGTGAATTAGCACTGAAATCTCTCACAACTTATTTAATGCCCTGTTTATATTCCGAAGGCTTGTAAGATTTAATTGTGTGTGATTGTAAATTTGTTTCCACAGGTGCTTCTGTACACTTTAAGAGACTAGGACGGAGCAAGCAATGCAGCATTAACACTTTACATAAAGGTTACGTTCATAAGGCTACATTAAACATAATGTAGGTTTCTAGGTTTGTTATTGTATGACAATTAAATCTATAGAGAAGGCTTACTACAATGAAAGTACATTGATATAAAGACTTACATTTACATATTTGGCAGATGCTCTATCCAGAGCAACTTAAATTTTTATCTTATTACACATCTGAGGGTCTTGCTCAAAGGCCCAACAGTGGCAACTTGGTGGTTGTGGGGTTTGAACCTGGGATCTTTTGAACCGTAGTCCAATGCCTTAACCACGGAGCTACCCCTGGCCTTTGACTTCTTTTGTCAGTGGCAAAACACGCCAAGTGTCATAAAGGGAAAGGATTTATCAAAACAAGTCTGGGGGACGACTTCCAATGGTCAAGAAGAAGAAGCTCAAACAGATCACAACCTGGGCATAATATGCTATTTTCATTGGAAGCACTACACATCACTTTGAGAACTCCATTTCCACTTTAAAGCATGGTGCTGGTAGCATGTTGAAGGTTAGCCTCGCCCACTTGGTTGCCTCTTTGACAAAAGGCCATCTTGTGGCTCCTAAGGTGATGAAGTACACAAATTAGTCTTAACATCAAACCAAAGCAAGACATTATGCACAAGATTTCTCTTGTGCCACCTGGGTAGTTCTGGTCCATCAGGTCATGACTCCACAAGACCTCTTGGTGTTTACTGTTACCAGAAGTTTGGCAGTGGGTCCTTTGGGTGCTGTGATTTGTGAAGTGATTCCTCCATGAATTTGATTTGTTTGTCCAGCACATTTCAGGCTGCTCAATCGAAACTAGATCTGGGGAGTTTGAAGGACAGCTGGAGTTTGAGCGCTTTGACTTCCCGGTGCCATGTGCAGCAGCACCTTTTTGGTGCTAGCATTGACTTTTTAGCAATTTGTGTTGCATTGGGTTATGTATTGGATCAGACCAGACGGGATCAGACCAGATATTTACTGGTACTGTATATAATTAATAATCAATGTTAATGTTAGTGTAAAGTTTATGTGGTGTTAATTGTATAACTGTTGGTCAGGATTGTAGGTCATTTCCTGATATCCAGGGTTGTTCATGCCACCACTTGGTTGCTACGTAGCACAAATAACAGCCTTGTTGCATGTCATCCATGGAAACAATTAAGAGACCATAACAATGTTGTGGTATTGGAAAATGAGGAGGATGGAAACAAACTGTGGCACCCACCATCAGTTAAAGGGATCTAATGGAACACTGGAGCATACCTGCCAGGTCCCTTATGATACAGTATGCATGGTCAGATTTTGAAATAAGGGGGACTTAATTGTTACGAATAAAATTAAACCCCTACTCAAAGAGAAGTAAATTAACCGTAACAAGTAAACAGGGATCCTCTTTAGAAGATCCCTGGGGTCCCCGCTCTCACTCCCCAAAAGTTTCACAACCACAAAACACAGTTAGAATGCAAGAAAAGAAATTTATTAATTAAAATGGACAAAAACATCATAGCCTTCGGGAGGGGAAACGCCAAAAGAAAATACAATGAACAAAACTAACTACCGATCGCAAATACTAACCTAGAAAAGAAATTATAAATAAAAGGATACAAAATCTTCCCTCCCTACTAACAAAAACAGGAGAAAAACGAACATAACAAACAGGCACCCACCTCCCAGCCGTAGTCCACTTAACAAGGATCAGGAAGTAAGGTGACAAAACATAACAGCTACCAACACAACTCAGTTATACTTAATTCACAAAATAACAACAAATGTCTTGCTTAGCGATCCTTTCGCAATCACTCAACATAATCGAAAGAACACATCAAATACGAAAAGGGAAACCAGGAGAGCGGGGAAGCCGAAGAATCCTCCATCGCAGCGGCTTAAATACTGCACCATCATGCCGGTCGCCAAATGAATCCGTCCTCATGAGCCACTCCACCTGTAAACAATTAGAGGTAGAACAACACTACACACAAGCTACACCGTAACCAAGCAACAACTTACAACCACTTGTAACATCTATAATTGTGTCAGTTTAGAGATATGAGGGGTTAAATCAAAGCTAGTTGTACAGGACTACACTTGGGTTGCATTCAGTAAGGGGATTCCAAGGAGATCACATGATTCTGACATGGACATCCATTTCCAGGGATATACCTGTACTGTAGCAGCTAAGCCTAGCTGCAACTTTCACATTATTTTTTTTGCTACATATTGCCACCAATAATTTGTCAATTTAATACTTTTTTTTTAATTATTTATACTGTGGAGCTTTTAACAAGGGACATTATTGTACTGTAAGGCAGCTTTAAAGGAATAAAAACTCTGGTATTGTTTTAGAAAATCATACCAAATGGCAAGGAAAAACTCCCTCAGGTGGCATGTGGAAGAAAACTTGGGAGAAAAAAGCAAATTCAAGAGGGAACCCACCCTTATTTGGACGACACCGGATAATGATTGACCCAATGAGACTTGGGTAGTCGTATGGAAATTGTGGGTTACCTGAATGTGGCACAGTGGCCTATAGTGATCCACAGCCTGACTGTATGGGATACAGTTTTTTGACTTCCATATTCAGTCATAGGCACCGTAGAAGCAGCATGTCACATGAGATTAACAAGAAATCTACTTTATTGTCATCAATGCCGAAGAAAGAAATTTAAATTTACCATTCCTATTCACTTTAAATGGTTCGGATCAACAAAACCTGAATGTAGAAAGAATAATACCTGAAGGATTGCAATACTTGGAAAAGTGTACCTTGTTCACTGTAACTATCTCCCCAAAGGTATGTCCTTGGCCCCATCTTGTCCCTATCCTCCTTTTACAACTTCATTTTCTCCCAGCATAATTTAATTTGCTTTAGTTTTACAAAGGTGTCAGATTTTTGTTGTTGTCTTTCTCCATCCTGTTTTCTCCTCCACTCTGCTCCTTCCACATGTATGCATTATCATAAACAGGGGGTGGATATGCGTCAGGTTGATGTTTTTTAGAGGGCAGCATTAACATTTCAGAGTGTGTGTGTGTGTGTAGGTGTGTAGGTGTGATCTATGCATGTGTGTGTGTGTTTGTATGAAACATGGTTGTGTGTAGAAAAAGAAGGAATACTACAAAGAGAATCTGGCAGCAGCAGCATGCACCCGGTGCTGTCAGCTCTGATAACACCCCACTGATGAGAGGGAGGGAGGGAGTGCACACACTCCTCTCTTCCTCAATGAGGCCTGATTTTGAAGTGCCCTCATCTGCACTTACACTCTGTAGAGACGTTTTTTCACAACATCGCTCTTGTCTGTTACAATTTGTATGGGTTAACATGTTTCATCCCGAGTCTGAAGTCGGAGTATTGTATTCGTATTAAATTTTGCTATTAAATTAGATTCTCATTAGCTCGCAACGCTGGCCAGCTACCGAACACATCATTCACTTTTACAAAGAAAGCATGTCGTCCTTTACTATCGGTCTGTGACAGACGACGTAAAACTCGCAATGAACCGAAGTGCATTTTGAGTTTAACTGGAAATTTTACATTTTTGTGGTCAAGGCTGTTTTAGAGGAGCATTTTATTTTAATTTGCCTCCTTTTATCTGTGAAATGGAATGCTTATTGTTTCTTTAAAATGTAGACTTTTAATATAATAAAAAAAAAACAAGGGTTGACTTTAATGTTGTTATTCATCATTTTAAAACCAAGACACTCTCAAATGCAGAGGTGCCATTCTGGTCACAGTAGTATATAAGGGTGAGTCAAAAATTATCCACACTCTGGCTGTAGAATTTATTTTAAATAACTTTTAGGATAGACAAATGCAGCATTTTTAGTGACAGTGTGGGCAGAAGTGCGTGGTTGTACATCATCATGCAAGATCACAACAACCTTGGATAGCAGTCCGATGATTAGTCTTCGGCTCTTCTATAAGCGTCTCACTGTAACGAGCACTGTTGATTGTTGAACCTTTTTTCTGATAATATTCCAATACTAGATCTCAGACATCTGTAGGCATTGATGAATTTTATGGATCATTTTTTACTTGGATGATTTAAGGACTAATTTTTTATACTCCAAAAAAATGTACATATGAACATATAGGCAATCAATATCAACAGCCATTAAATGATCCCCTGAAACGGACAGGGCTAAGGGCCTTGCTCAATGGCTCACCAGATACAACTTTTTTACAAAGTGTGTTGCTTCAATGGTTTTAGATCTTTTTGTCAGATGTTACTATGGTATACTGGAGTATAATTACAAGCATTTCATCAGTGTCTAAGGCTTTTATTGACAATCGCATTAGGTTTATGCAAAAAGTCACTATTTGCAGTGTTGACACTTTTTTTCAAGACCTCTGCAATTCACCCTGGCATGCTGTGAATCATCTTCTGGGCCACATCCTGATTGATGGCAGCCTGTACTTCATTATAACAATGAAGTTTGTCAGAATTAGTGGGTTTTTGTTTGTCCACCTGCCTCTGTAGGATTGATTACAAATTAAGATCTGGAGAGTTTCTTGGACATGGAGCCAAAATTTTATTGTTTTGTTTCCCAAGCCACTTAGTTATCACGTTTGCCATATGGTGAGGAGCTCCATCATTGCAGATAAGGCATTGTTTGTCACAAAAAAGTTGGGTTCAGAGGATGTTTCTGTACCATTCTTTACTCATGGCTGTGTTCTTGGAAAAAATTGTGAATGAGACCACTCCGTTGGCTGAGAAGCAATCTCACATGTGAATGGTTTTAGGATGCTTTACTGATGGCATGACACAGGACTTGATGGTACGTACCATTCACCTTCATACATTTCAAAAAGGGCAGCAAAGAAGCCTCTTCTCTCCAGGAAAAACATCAGGGACAATTCAAGTTAATTCAATTTTTATTTGTATAGCGCTTTTAACAATTGTCATTGTCGCAAAGCAGCTTTACACAATCAAAAGAATAATTTAAGTTTGAATGGAATGTAAATATGTATGAATCAAAACAGACTCATATTCTGCAAAAGGTACAGGAATTGACCTCAGACTGCTGAGGACTGGGATACAGTAATTTTCTCTAATGCAGTTCAAACCCTGCACCTTTTGTATGAGTCTGTCCCTGATGTTTTTCCTGGAGAAGAAAAGATGAGCGCTACAATCAGTCCACTGTCAAAAAGATCTGAAGCAGAAGACATTGTGAAAATTTATACAGTTTTCGTGTCATTCTTAAAAATTTTGTCCACAACAATTATCATGTCCCAGTTTTATATAGTCAAAATATCACGACCTTACTATTATTCTAAAGGAATGTATGATTATTTCAATTCAATGTAATTCTAGTTATACTGTACAGTATAGTGATGTTAAACCATATACTGAGGTCACAATGTGGTAAAATCTAAATACCCTGAAGGAAGCAAAAAATCTTCTGAATGTGGCAGTTGAGGTTGTAGAAGGAAGGACTGGCAGGAATGTGACTAATACGATTTGTGTGAAAGAAAAAAAGGCATATGGTTAGGATATGACGTTTATACCCGCTGTAACTATGATCTACAATATCCCTCTGCCAAATCCACTTTAAAGTGCTGTTATTGGACTATAATCGTTTTTTTTTTTCATGCCGTAACATTAACTCTGCTTTGTCTTCATATTCATCACACCAGCCCGTCACTGGTTAACAACAGTAGAGTTTTACACAGTTTTACATCAGTTATACCTTTTGTCTTCCTGTTTAAACAGGTTAATGGCGTCCATCTGTATTCCAGATTAAATTAAGCCCTGACCAAAGTCAACAGTACACTCCAAGGACAGTGTACTCCAGAAGCTCACAGCTCATTCTGTTTGCTACATGGAAAGAAACACAGCGACCAGCAATCCCAAAGGGTTTGTGCCGAGAATGTGTGTCACGGAGTAGCATAAGATGCATTATAAGAATTATGACTCACTCTTTATTTTACTAGGTTACCTTTCTAATATTGTGCCAAGAAACGGTTGGCGAAAAATATGACTATGTTTTTTTAATCAAGTACTGTTACATAACTATTCTGGAAAACAGCAGCAAAAATAATGTAATCAAGCAAGAACAAGATAAACACACAGTTATAATGAGACCGGATTGCACACATACTACACAGCATAAAATATTTATGGCGTAATTTGTCATTATCAGCCTGGATAAACCTCCAACACACTGGTAAAGTCTAAAATCATAACTTTGGTAAGATCTACAGTGCTGTGGAAAAAAAAAAATTAAATATATATATATATAGTATATCAGATCGTCAAACAAATTTTGATTAAATATAGAAAGAGATTTAATATAAAAAATAAATAAATAAATAAATAAAATAAGTGAATAAAAAATGCAGGAAATCATGACTGAGCTGTGATTAGCCACATTTTTTAGGAAAGTTGAGTTACTGTAAATTTCAGTTGCCACACCCAGGTGTGATTACTGCCAGAACTGATTATTCAAGAAATCACTTAAAGTCAATCCTGCTAAACATGACAAGATTTCACACCATGCTGTGATCTAAAGAAACAGTTGACATGCAAGAGTCTTGGAACATTGGTGAATCTTCTCAGGAGACAAAAACATTTGTCCAAGAGCACAACGACGACTCATCCAGGAGCCCATAAAAAAACCCAGAACAAATCTAAAGAAGTGCAGGCTTCACTTTCCTCAGTTAAGGTCAGTGTGCATGATTTAACAATAAGAAAGATACTGGGGGCAAAAATGGTATTCATGGGAGAGTTCCAAGGCCAAAGCCACTGCTTACCAAAAAGAACACAAAGCTTCATCTGACATTTGTCAAAACTTCTGGGCAAATATTCTGTTGACTCATAAGTCAACATTTGAACTTTTTGGAAGGTGTGCAGGACGTTTGCATCTGGTGTAAAACTAACTCAGCATTTGATTTAAAAAAAACAAACATCATAACAATAGTCAAAAGTGGTGGTGGTGGTGGTGGTGTGATGGTCTGGGACTGCTTTTCAGCTTCAGGACCTGGATGAATTGTCATTATTGATAAAACCATGTGCTCTACCAGAAAATATTGAAAGAGAATGTCCGGCCATCATTTCATGCCCTCAAGCTCAAGCACACTTGGGTTATGCAGCAGGACAATGATCCGAAACACAACGGCGAATCCACCTCCAAAAAACATTATATCAGATTGAGATGAAAAAAGACTCTGCAAAAAGAAGAGTGGGCCAAAATTCCTCCACAGTGATGCGAAAGACTTATTGCCTGTCAAATTACAGTTGACAGGTTTAGGGGGCTATTACTTTTTCACATGGGGCCATGCAGGTTTGGGCAGCTTTTATCCCTTAATAATTAAAATCATGATTTAAAAACTGCATTTTGTATTTACTCTGGTTATCTGTGTGTAATATTAAATTGTGTTTGATGATCTTTATAATCTAAGTCTGACAAATAAGCAAAAAATCAATGAGTTCGTCTGAGCCACCATGTCATCCACATATGTGCATATTAAAAACTACCCTTAAATAGTGCAATATGTTTCAAGTTGTAGACAATATAATGCACAGATTTATTGTTTTGCACATTTATGAGACATTTTCTTTACTTTTTAATCTTCTTTTTAAATATTTTTCCCTTCTTTGGCCAAGAATGAAAACTTTCCAGCTCTATTCACTTCCCATTTAAAAACAGATCCCGAATCCTATCCCTGTCTCTATTCAAATTCCAAAAGTCTAATCCTGCACAGTTGTTACCTGTATGAAGCATATCCTCAAAGGGCCACTCTACTAATCCATCACCTAGGTATCTGAACAATGAAACACACAAGCACCATTTTCTAGGGCTCAGACTCGAGAGACAGACAGATGGTGAGATTAATCAGTAATAAACCCTCTGATGAGCATTACTCGCAGATTTATTAATGAGAGCCGTGCACCGGTGCATCTGCACTGGCTGGCTTCTTATTATGCATTCTCCTCTGCACTCCATCGATTAAAACGCTCCACCATTAGTTCCTTACTTCATTAATTACCATTTCTGAGTGTGACATATTCATAAAAAAAAGATGTTCAGAGCTCGATGTTCACGGCACTGCACTAAGTGATGTTATGGATGGATGAGATTGTGATGGTTATGTTAGGACTCGATGGTTCTGGCGGTGTTGCGATGGTATTGTGCTGTTTCATGTCATGGAGGTCCTGGTAGAGCTGCAGTTAGAGCAGATTAATGAAGACGACAGCGTCGTCATTGTCCTCTACTGCAACAGAATGGAGATGATTCGTCTGAGGAGTTTGAACGTTGATGTTTCTCGGTCACCTGAGATACGCCAGTCGCTGACTCTAAATGACATTATGTCAGGTTTATTTTGTTGCCTGAGGCCTAACATACTTTTGCAGGAGCAGTCATTATATCTCATTGAAGTGAGCTGACACTCACACAATGATAAAGGACAGCTGAACACATTTGGTTTTTATTCCAGAAGATGCATGATCTGGTTCTGACCTGATCAATACACTCATTCACCACTTATCCTGTACAGAGCCACAGGAGGCCTGGATTCCTTCCCAGGGGACTCGGGGCAGAGCAGACTTGCATGGCACAAGTATGCACACGCTCACATTTTCACTCACACACAACAGGCGATTTGGGAACACCAATTAATCTAATCTGCATACCTTTAGGGCACTTTCACACTAGAAACTAGACATTTACTGTAAATGTACAAACTATTAATCTTTTATATACCCATACATAAATATACATATAGTTTATTTTATGCTGTTACTTTAACTTTAAAAGATCACAATTCTCACTTCATCACAATTTCTTGTCTATTTTTTTAAGGAAAGCAGCAGGGAAAAACACAAAATGGAAAATAATCTACCCCATCAACCCCTTATTATTATCCTGATATTTGCTTACAGTTTTTGTATTAATTCATTTTTTAAATCTTAAAAAAATATTATTGTGAAACTTATCTATTGATCTGCCATGTGTGGCCAACTCATGTGAAAATGGCATACAGTATTCTGTCCAGTGCAGCCCAGAACCTCTCTTTCACACGAATCCTTGAGTATGACCGTTGCATTAGTGAAGAAAAACTCCACACAGTAGATGTGATAATCTGGTCATTAAGTCTAGACCTGAGCGACTGAAGCGACCCCAGATCATAACACTGCCTCCAGAGGCTTGTGGGCACTATGCATGATGGGTGCATCACTTCATGCACTTTTTTTCTAAACCTGGCACATCGTTCTGGAATAAGGTCAGTATGGACTCATCAGACCACATGACCTTTCTTTATTGAAGTCCAATCTTTACGCTCCCTAGCAAACTGAGCATTTTTGTTTCTGATTAGTCTCACTAACAAATGGTTTTCTTATGACCACACAGCTGTTTATTTCTAATCCGGTGAGTTCTCATCACATTGTGTGTGTGTGTGTGTGTGTGTGTGTGTGTGCGTGCGTGCGTGCGTGCGTGTGTGTGTGTGTGTGTGTGTGCGTGGGTGCGTGCGTGCGTGTGTGTGTGTTTGTAAGGAAATGCTCTTACTTTCACTGTTAAATGTAGCTCCGATTTCTACTGCAGATGTTTTTCTATTGCAACTTTATTTCCAAAATCAGTCATTCATGAATTTTTGGACCACATTTCTTCTGTGCAGTTAATGGTTCAGCACTATCCTTCCAGGTTTCAATAATGCATTGGAGAGTTCTTCATCCAATTCTAGTGATTTTATTGTTTTCTTTGCTTGATGCAGGCCAATAATTTGATCATGACTTTGTTTTTGTTTTTTGCATAAAGACTTGTGGTTTGCACTACATAAAAAAAAAAATAAAAAAAACTTGACTTTGTTACCTGGCAAGAAAATTGTGATTATTCCTCATATTTAAAGTATGTGTTTATGATTGGTATGTCAATTAGTGATACACAGTCACACTTATTTATGTAGCAAAGCTTTTTATTTTATATAGTAAAGAAAAAATTCATAAATATAGGATTTTTTATTGGGAATCTAATCACAATAAAGACAACTCAGTTGTTTTAATTTAACGCATACTTAGGTAATGCATTTACCTTGAAATGCTACTGAATTTTTGTTTTTTTTCAGGCTTAATTATTATTTAGTTGTTTATATTTTGTTGTGATGGGCTTGAGGAAGTCCGTGACTTTATCAGTCTAGACTTTGTTAAGAAATATGAAGTGTTAATTGGTTGTTTTTGCACTCCAACTTTTTATGCCTGAGTAAACATATAGACTGTCAGGATTTATTGATTTGCACATGCAGCCTTATTTAATTAGAAAATAGCAGGATATTTCCTCTCTCTCTCTCTCTCTCTCTCTCTCTCTCAGTTCAGTAATCTGAAACTGGAAAGATGAGCTGGAAAAGCCACAAATACTGCAGCAGAGCTTTAGTTACTTGAAAGTTTGTTTGTTTGTTTGTTTGTTTGTTTGTTTGTTTTCTCTCCTTTTCATCTTGATTACCATGCAACGGCATGAGCATGAAAAGAAACACATTTCATAGGGATTGGCTGGTTTTAAGAAAGTACATTTTTTGATGTATAGCTACAGTATATATTATACACATAAATAAATGCTGACTATCAGCAAGAACAGCTGGTTATTAGATTAACCTATTATTAACTTATTCAAGTTAGTTTTTTTTTCTCTTTATGATCCTGAATAAAACATAGCATTATGATGTGTGTACGGTTTCTTGTTCCTCTTATTTATTCATTCATTCATTTTGTAATAACCACCTTCACACAAGTCCACCTTTCATCCCGGTCAATATATTAAAGCTTAAAGCCTGACACGCACTGATGTTTCCATTACACGATCAGGAATCTTAGCCTACAGTAGGGTAAGCCTAGGAACCAATAGAAGGAAAAAGTTTTCCTTCGAGAGGTCTAACAAGCAACAAACTAGATTAAGACAGAAAGCCGAGGCAGCACAAGAAACCTGAGTAAATTGATATTGATCCTCTTTGGAGCTTTGTTCTTCCAGCTCAGCGAGAGGTGTGTCACTATCTGCTCCAGCCCATCCTCTCCTCTTTTCTTCCAGAGAGATCACCTAGATGTTTTTCTATCACACCTTTAGAAATCACATCTCATCCATAACAAAATCATGGTTATAGACAGTTGAGGAAATGTATTGACAATGGAGATCATTCTCACCTGTCTGAAACAACACACCACACTATGGGGGAAAAGGGGCGGTTACTTTATAATGGTGCTGCTCTCTGAACATCTCTTCAATTTTTGCCCTCCAAAAAAAAAACTCCTAATAAACTGAATCGTCCTCCATAAAACTAGGGAATAAAAATGAATTATTGCGAGAGATTATTTAAGGAATTCTCAGAACAGTGTTTTGCTTGTTTGCTAAAAATGAATAAAAATGAACAGCTGCTGGTAAGCAGTGACAAGATTTATCTGAAATAAACAGATGCTGTAGTACTGGCTAAGGATCAGCGTAGCATGTGACGTGGGCCTTTGACCAGCTGCAAACCGCCACGGCTTCACCTCACAAGATGACGTAAATTAAGTTCATTCTCTTTTCTTTTTAATAGCATTCTGACCACCCATGGTATTTCATTTAAATACTTCACTCGTAGAACACGAGACCACACACAGCCCTGAGGTCTTTTTGTCTTAAGGCTGAATAAATGGAAAATAAATGGAGGCTATTCAAGTTTCTGAGATGATGTTTGAGATTTTTGTCAAAGATCCATGATGATTATTTATATTCCTAGTTTTCAAAGCCAAAGGTAAAAAGATAATGAAAAGAAAAGGAAGAAAACAAAATCTGGACTTTCTGGCTGACTTGAAACATGGCAAATAAAACCTTCTGGAAATCTTATCTACGATTTTCAAACTACACCAATTAGCAAGAACATTTAGAGCTGATCTTAAATGATGCCTTAGCAGTGCTCGTTCTTTTCTGAGAATTTGATAATGCAGGAAATCTTCCTGCTGCTTCTGGATTTTCAACATATCCCCAAGCGTCCTCAGCTTCCTAAAAATACTTTAATTCCAAAGGATATAAAATACTTTGTAATATAACTGTTGCAATGCAGGGGTGCCAACATTCCAAAAAAAGACAAAAAAAAAACAAAGCTGGGTTTCTTCACACAAAATCCCTAGCAAGGTTTAGTGTCTGAGATGGTTGTGTGCACCATTATGTTTCCTATTGATTTACAAAATCATGGGTTGTGATTTCGCAGGTCAAATTCCATCTAGATAAAGTCTGCAGTGAGTAGCATAAGTAACCATTACCAAACGTAAATGCACACCTTTCACATCCTGCATCCTTTCTCCTTAAGCCAAGTGTCCATATCCACGGTTTGCCTGATCACAGCTTTATCCGAAAATGCAGAAAAGCATAGTTTTCATGTGTCTCCTATATAACCATAGCAAGCAATCTAAAAAGGTAAATACTGTGGTTATATCATAGACACTAGCACCTCTGGCACTACGACACCGGAACTGTCAGTGGTAATAGAACAGTCATATCTCCGGTGAAATACTGCTTTATATATATATATATATATATAGTATAAAAGACCATTTTGAGAATGACTTATTTCTCTGTCAGACTTATTTCTTCATCTTAGCGAATCTTCTTACACTTTAAGTTGGATCATGCTCCTCCAAGACTTTTTCTGGTTGGCACCAAATAACAGCTGTGAGGATAAGAGAAACTACTATCTATCTCAATAAGCAAGGGCTGTCTCACCTCGGAGGGTTTCATTAAAGCTCACAACAAGTTCAGGCCTCTTGAAAGTCTCAGACTGGCTCTTCATAACCCAGGTAACAAGAGCCCAAAGAGGCAATGCTCTCAGAGAGTTGCCTAATTTAAAAGAATGGCAACATAGGACAAAAGTGATCCAACTTTATTATTACTGTCATTCTGGTGCTTCTGAATGGTAACAAAAGATAGAGGTGTTCAGGGGGCTGTGTTCCACGTTTTGATCCACTTTACCCCTGAAAAATATTTGACTAATTTCCCCTGATATAGAAACAATATCTTAATCTCACATAATCCCAGAAAAATACTGTAGCAACCAAGTTTAATAAAAAAGTTTCACCAATCTCAAAATGTGACGAATCTCGCCTGCTTCTGCAGTAAGTTCAAAGACTGAGCAATATTACTCACTCATACACAATTTATAATATATCGTCCCACAGAAAGAGAGACCACCCTGCCTGCTTTTACAGGTGTGACTAATCATATTCACTTTCACAGAAAGCATGACCGACACCACCTGCTCATGCGAAAAAGACCAGTCGTAGACCCTTCCACCGACGAACTGACACATTCCACCTGCCCCTGCAGAAAGTTTGACTAATCGCATTTCATTATACAAAATGAGTAACTAATCCCACCTAATTCTGCAAAAAGCTCGACTAATCCCATCCACTTCCACAGAAAGAATAATCAATCCCACCGGCTCATGCAAAACCTTTAAACATTCCTAAACCCTCCCACAGAAAGACTGACCAATCCCACCTGCTCCTGCAGGGCGTTTAACTAATCACATGTGCTCCCACAGAAAAAGCAACAAATCCCACCTGCTCCTGCAGAATGTTCGACTAACACCATCCACTTCTCCTGAAAGACTGACCAATTCCACATGAAAAGTTTGGTCAATCTTATACACTTCAACTGAAAATGTGCCCAATCCTACCGTATCTTCTACAGGAAGTTCTACAACCCTGCCCACTCATAAAGCAATTCTAACTGAACCCACCCACTCCCACAAAAACATTTGTCCAAAGCCGCCTGTACCCACCGAAATATTGACTGATCCCACCTACTCCAACACAGAGTTTAATCAATCCAACTTACTTTCACAAAAAGTTTGACCAATCCTGCCAATTACTGCAGAACATTTCACCATCCCCATCTGCTCCCACAGAAACTGTGAACAATCCCACCTCTTACCTGCAATATTTTTAGACAGTCTTTGTTGGTATTTCACAAAATGTATCAAAAATATGAACAAATTAGTAATGTAAACCATGACCCTGACCAAGATAAAGCATTAACTAAAGATGAAAGGAATAAAAGCAGGAAAAACATCACAAAGCTACATGCCAGAAGCAAATATAGTCTCATTGAACATGACCTTTCTTGTGTCCTGGTACATCTGGCTGTCCACAAGAAAGTAAAAGTGCCTGCTCCCAAGAGTTTTTCATTGAATTGCTTGATATCCCATGCTTTATGTATACCTCTAGGAGAGACACAGATGTTTAGTAAAATGCTTTTATGTTTAATGCAGCTGTAGTAAGTTGTTTTGGATGAAACTGTTTGTTCTGTGTGGCCTTTTGCTTGAGAAATGGTGTCTTGTGCTTGGAGCTGTTGACGGCCCATTTCCCTCCTTTTCCATTTAAGCTGAACTGTTAAATGTTCTGGAAAAATAAAGACTTACACAGCCTTGTCAGTTTGGGTCTAGAAATGGTTTAGGTCTCAGTCCTTATTGCATCAATGTTTTACCAACTTGCAAACAAATCTTTTCAACAGCACCTTTTTTTCCACCGATCCGTTGCGCCAATCTGAAACATCTTGCGACCATTTCATCCCCATCACAGGGCTTCAGATTTCCCCAGGGCTTGTTTTTCGCTTCCTTTGACTCCCGCATCTATTTTGTCATCCACCACCACCCACATCTTAGAGTTTTCACTAAGCTTCTTATCCGCTGGGCTCCATTATCCTCCCAACACTACTGCACAGTAAACTTCACCTCCATCTATCAGTCTCAGTGCCGCTGCAGGCCCTGGTGGAGAAGCAGCCTCAGAAAAGAGCCACCACACAAATTCCTTGTCCCGTTGAACATGGACGATTGGGCACCAGGGAAGAAATCTGCCAGAATCACTTATCCAGGGCTGTTGGGTCAAGCACAAATGCATTTGACTCACAGCAAGGTTGAGGTGAAAAAGTATAGAAAAAAAAACGAAAAATAAACAAAGGTTGGTGCTTCAGAACCATCGGACGGATGCCCTTAGGATAAAAACCTTTCAGTGAGAGTAATTTGGTTCAATTCCCATTTTTCTCTCATATAATTTGTATAAAACGGTGTGGTGATTTATACACTGTGAGGTAAGTGTATGTATGTGGATGCAATTGATGAAATAATCTCATTTACTAAGTTAATGACCCTTGTCAATATCCGTTATGGCTGGATGATAAATTGTATGTTTGAGCGCTACACTTTCACCTCCTGCTTTATTAATAAATCGATGCGGAGCTCTTCTCTGTGCGAGCAGAGTTTGAACAAAACTATTCATAACCCTGTAGCGATTTTTTCTAATGTGCCAATACAGAAATTGCAGTAATGCTGAAGGGCTCGTTAATTCTTGAAAACCTGATTTACTGTGTTACATATGTGTCCCTATGCAGATTTCTTTTTCAATTCTCATTAATGGACACTGGAGCACTGGTGGGAAATGTTAGTCCAGTCCTTGAAAGGCTCCCTACAGAGTCAAAGAGGGAGGATGGGGGTGATGTGCATGCACAAACGGCCTTATTAAACTCATTACATCTCACAGGGGATGCCGAATTAAGGGCACCTTCTTCTCCGTGCTATTTTCCTGATAACACTGCCATTATGCTATTCCAGTAATAAGCAGTGCGGTGACTGAGGGAGTGTGTTTCAGTGAAACAGTGAAGCTTTGTGTACCAGTACACATTAAGAAAGGTCTTAAGGTTCATGGCTTTACTGTGTGTAAAACTGTGAGTTTTCAATTTAGAAACATGCTGAGGCCACAATTCTGAATGGCTTCATGTAGGAAATTGAAAGAAATATGTATTTGCAAGAAAAAAAAGATAAAAATACAAGTTGGGTGAAAATTAACTAGGCAATTTTTAATGGCTATAGATCTTGCAGTATCACTGGAGCACCACTGCATGGAGCACCACCGCATTTTGCTCTTACTGTGCGTGCATGGTTAGACCAGCAGTTTCCAGGACATTGACCTGGAGGACACAGACCTCATGAATGGTCTCCAAGACATCCAGATTTCACTTTATTTTTTTTTTTCTGTGGGGTTTACGCAAAAGAAGAGGTACACAGGACAAAGCCTGGAGGACTTGGAGGCACGGATTCAGGAGCTTCTCGGCAATATCCCCAACAACTTCCTTCAGAAGACTCTCCATTCCATCCCCGGCCATTTGAAGAAACTGGTGCCTACGTTGAAATTTAAAGATTTGCTTTCATTTTCCTGTGTAATAAAATGCATGTACAATTAGTTTTAATAAATTTGTATAAGAACTATGAACCTTATTACCAATTTTTGGGGCCTCATTACTTTTCACCCACGCTGTAGATCCAAAAAATATGAATGCAATTTGCCTGAAATTGATAGAAAAATAAATATATGTGTAATTAAACAGAGGCTATTCGCACCAAGAGAAAAATAGAAATACTGGAGCTATTTGCTTTCCAAATCACTCAGTCCCAGTTTTTACCCTGTACTTAAGCTGCAATCGAGTGATGTCTGGAACTCAGAGATACTAATTTTCCTTCTTGGAAATTGCACTTAAACAGCTGACAAAGCCATATTTACAAGTGGAAACTTCAGTGTTCTGGATGCAGAACAATTTGATGGGAGACCTTTAACATCTTCCAGCAGTGAAAACTGGCGGTGTGTATATTTGGAGATAAAAACAATTCTTCTTCTTGTTTCAGTTGTGTCTGAAAAACTCTTTGATAAGGAAAAAGTAAAGGAAAATGAGCAGTGTCAGCATGGTGTGTGAATTCTGGCTCTGACAGATGTTCCACTATTTTAACTGCATCCCTCCAGTTTATAATTGGTATAGAGATATGGTTTCCTTTTTTTTAAAAAAAATAATAATCCTGTTTATGACCTTTGCTATTTTAGTTAGTACCTGCTTGTGATATTTTCTACAGTATCCACTATGGTGAAAGGTAAGGTAAGTATAGTGCACAAAGGTTTATAAGAAACAGGATGCTTCCAATATGAACAAGTGTCCTTCAGGAGCAGATGTACAGTAAATGTAATTAATTAAAAAAGAAAAACTGATGCTAAGCACTTCTAAGCTGAATAAAGGCAGCTGTTACTTAGCTAATATTAGCTTGTTAACAGCGTTAATTACTGTTTCTTTGCTAACAATGTTAGTTCCTGTTCTTTTTTTTCATTATGTTTCTTACAATGTTAAAGTGACCCATTCGTAAGCTTGTTTAAGAAAGGGTTTAGCTAATGTGTACAATATACCTGCTTTGGTCTAATTACATGGTTTCAAATTTCAACATTTTGCTAGTGAACTGACTAGCAACTAAAACCAAATAGCTACGTCTTCAATCCTGTCACACTGAGCTATGTTCCCACTACCATCTAAAAAAAAAAAACGTCGGAATACATTAATAATAGCATTTACTAGCTAACGGTGTAGCTAACATGGACTTCATTGATGTGCAACAAGCATGGTGCAGATGGAAAAGACTCCATGGTGTTTTGACTGAGTTGTCGTTGGAAAGTCACTGCGTTCCCTTTTAAAGGCTGCACTTAATGCTGCATAAAAACGCTATGGAAACATCTTTTCATGTGCATCAAACACGCCAAATTTTGGCTTATATAACCTTGGTCAGGTGACGTCATCTGATGAGACGCACCTGCATGTTCTAAATAGGAGTAAACCGGAAACATTCCTCAGATCTTTTTGTCTTCATGACAGCCTAGTTGTGTTTGCGTGTCTGTGTGTAAACCAGCAAAAATAAGAAAGTGTTTAACTCACCGATATGGCAGAGTTTTAAACGAGATGGCCTCCGTGTGTGATAAATCCATATCGGAGGGCGATCTCTACACTTACTGTTTCGATTAAAGTGAGCCGCGGCGCATTCCTGGGGCTTACAAGTGAATCTGGCAGGTGTGCGGGGGAGACGAAATTCCCCTCCTTTCTCTTGCGCCCTCGCCGGATCGGAAAATTCCTCTATCCTCTCTCAAGCGCGCCCTGGCGCTTCTTGTGAATAGGCAAGGATAGACATCCTCTCTTGCTTCCGCGGAGATGAAAATAGTCTCCAAGCACTTGGCGTTAGACGGCAGGTTCTGTCGGGTAGCCGGGGGGCGGAGCCTCAACGATGCTCTCTCCCTTTTCTTAGCAATCTCCATGATGAGTTAAACCCTTTCATAGAGTAAGCTGTATTTATTGCGTGTTTTTATGTCATTGACTTATTTATTTAAATATAGTTGATGTGGAAGCGCGGGGTTATATGATGACGCCCAGATGGAAGAGACACTTCCAGGCTATCTCTCTCCTGGGACATCATTCTCCCTGAAAAGCTAACACTTCCTTTCAAGCTGTGTAGACTTTCATCTTTCCTGGAGCGAAAAGCTTTTCAGGCAGCAGGTCAGGTTAGTGCTCCATTGCACACCATGGCGGTTTTGCAGGCCTACCAGGCTGACCTGCTGAGAGACTTGAGCACTGGCGGGGCTCTTGAAGATAGGGCGTTCTGGAATTACGCCGGGCCACAGACTTGTCTCTTCGTGCAACAAAGCAGACGGCTCGTGCTATCGGTCGTTTTATGGCTGCGATGGTTTCCGCGGAGAGGCACTTGTGGCTGAATCTCATGGGCATCAAGGATAAGGATCGTGCATTCCTCCTTGATGCCCCATCCCGCCTTTCAACCTGTTTGGCGATGTCGTTAACTCGGTCCCCACTAGGTTTGTGAGGCGAAGTTATATGAACAAACCTTCAGGAAATTTTCTGTAAAGAGGTCGGACTGGCATACCGTCTTTTTCACAAAGAAGTCCTAAGGCTTATGTGCCCAGGACCATAGGGGTGGTCCCCCAATAGGGAGAGGCACGTAGAATTCCTTTCTAGAATGAATTGTTCTCCCTGGCACCCACAGGAGGTCGGTGTTCATGCTCCCCCACCACTGGTGTTTTAGACAACTCCGGTCTCCAATAAAGTGTTAGTTCCTCATTTTTTTGCTGCCATGTTTCAGGATGCCGAACATCTAACATTCACCCAAGCCGCCAAGACTTTTGCCCCCTTTGAAGAAACTGGCAAATTGGAAGCTACTGCCAAGTATATCTCCTTGGGTGCTAAGCACTGTAGAGAGAAGCTACAGGATTCAGTTCTCACATCACCCTCCGCGTTTCAGCGGCGTGGTCTCCACTTCCGTGAAAACAGAAAGGGCGCATCTGATGACAGAAGTTGCTGGAAAAAGGGGCCATAGGACATGTTCCCTGCCAGACAGAGAGTCAGGCTACTACTGTCTGTATTTCTTGGTTCCCAAGAGGAATGGGGGGCTGCATCAAATTTTTTGATTTTCGCGGGCTGAACTGCTATCTAAAAATAAATAAAAACAGCTTCAAAATGTTGACTGTCAAAGTGATTGTTCTTAAATCCTACCAAGTGATGGATTTGTGACAATCGATCTGAAGGACGCATACTTTCGTAAAGAAATATTGCCACAACACAGGAGGTTAAGGTTCGCTTTTGGGGGCGAAGATTACCAGTATCGGGTCCTTCCATTTGGTCTAGCTCTCTCACCCGCACAGGCACAAAATGCATGGATGCAGTTTTGGCTCTTACGACTCCAGGGCATCCCTATTTTGAATTACATAGACGACTGCCTGGCCCAGTCTCAGTAGCTAGCGCTTCGACATCAGGATGTCCTCCTAGCTCATCTTTGTTTCTTAGGATTGAGTCCCAACGCCACAAAAAGTGTGCTCTTTCCTGTTCAGAGGACAACATATTTGGGGGTGACATGGGATTCGATCAAAAGGCGGGCACAGCTGTCTCCCGCTTGTGTCGAATCCATTCTCAACACCATCAAGGAAATCAAGGTAGACCAAAAAGTGACTGTTCATCACTTTCAGAGATTTTTAGCTCTCATGGCAGCTGCATCCACGGTGATACTTTTAGGCCTTCTGCACATGAGGGCATTTCAGTTGTGGCTAAGAACCCGGGGATTTTACTCGATGGCCAATCCCCAATAAAGGTTACATGCCATGGGCTTCGTACCCTTTCTATGTGGTTCAGACCCCAGTTTCTGACTCTGGGTCCCACTCTAACTCGTCGCAACGTCGCAAGGTAGTCTCATATATTAATCACCAGGGCGGACTGCGCTCGCGCCGCTTGAATAAGCTAGCGCACCAGGTTCTGCTTTGGGCACAGGACAAGTTCCTGTCCCTCAGGGCGATTTACATTCCAGGGCATATGAATGTGGGAGCAGATGTGATGTCCAATCAAGCTCTGACACACAGGAAATAGAAACCCCACCCGAAGAAGTCAGTCAATCTGGGAGAGATTTCATGTAGCAGAGGTGGACCTCTTTGCCTCGCAAGAAACAGCAAATGTCCCTTTCACTACTCTCTGACTCATCCTGCTCCCCTGGGTCTGGACGCCTTGGCCAGTATGTGGCTCAGATTACGCCATTATGCGTTTTTCCTGATAGCTCTGCTTCCGGGAGTCTAGGCGAGAGTCGCCAACAGGGTTTGCGCCTCTTACTGATAGTGCCCTGTTGGTGTACACCAGAGTGTGGTTCTTAGATTTAATATCTCTCCTCGATCTTCTGTCTTAGGCGCAGGGGACAATATTTCTTCCCCGGCCCGAGCTTTGGAACCTTCACGTTGGGCCCCTGAATGGGACCAACTAAGTCACGCTGGTCTTCCAGTCAGCATAATTGAGACTATTCTAAGTGCTAGGGCTCCCTCCACTAGAAGAGCTTATGCCCTTAGATGGAATGTATTTGAAAGTTGTTGCATAACAAAACATCTAGACCCAGTCCACTGTCAAATTGTTTCAATGCCACTACACAGACCTTGTCACAGTGGGTAAGAGATGCTATTGCCCTCTCCTATGAGGCGCGTGGGCTCACTTCGCCTCTAGGAATTAGGGCTTATTTAACCAGGGGGATCGCCTTTTCTATTGCGCTGGCAAGATGTTTGGATGTTCATGCTACTCCAGGTTCACGGGTCCTTGAGTCAGCCTCCCAGAGATCAGCCTCCCCTGAGGCCTCCTTGGCCTTTCTGCGCACACGCTACACAACCTTGGGTTCCAGACATTTGCAGTGCGGCGGCGTTGGTATTCTCGTTCCCATACTGTTTACGCAGCATCGAGTGTAGCCTTTTCAGGGAACAGGGTTACAGCAAAGTAACCCGAGACGTTCTTGCTACATCAATCAAGTTCTTACAGCGCCCTCTTCTGGCTGGTACTATGACCATGTTGGATCCAAGCTATGTTGTTGAAGACTATATTACATTCATGTTGCTGCTTACCATGTTTATGGCGGTTATGTACTGTATGGGGTAAGGTAGGTGTCAAAAATGATGTGCGTGTACTAATAAACATTCATAGATATTGTCCTAATGTTGTACATAAATTTATAAAATGCACACAAAAATGTGGTTTTGTAGAAGTCAAATCATACATGTGATTTCTCTATTATAAATATGAATTGATAACCGTTAGTCTATTGTTAAACTACATTACAGGCTCACAGGCTTTATATATTCAGCAGAAGATACAGATTTCACAAACTGCTCATGAGTTTGTAATATAGTAAGAAAATTATATTACAGGACAATGTAAGATATATAAGCTCTCCACCTGATTTTGTCCAGTCTCTGTTGCATTCTCCTCATCTGCCTTAACGGTTATCAATTCGTATTCACAATAGGGGAATCTAAAGCGTAAAATCACGCTTTGTATTATAATTTTAGTAAATTTTTTTTTTGTTTTTTTAGAATCGTATTCTCACATAAGAACTCGCAATGCATATTTTATGTATGATTTGACTTATACGAGAGTTTACAAAACCACATTTTTGTGTAAATTCTTTTCATGTATGCACAGCCAATATGTACAAATATTCATTAGGACACGCACGTCTTTTTTTGACAGCTACCTTACCCCATACCTGTGCAGCAGGTTATCAGCTCTCCCATGTCACGTTCAGAGAGTTTAATATAAATACTGGATCCAATTCCTCACACCATCACTTTGTGATGAAAAGCACTATGCATGTCATGATATTTATACCCACCCACCCATCAAATGCATTGACAGCGTAGTAGGCATGTGATAAGTACCTAGTGAGAGCATGGTGCTATCTGATCGGACATAGTAATAACTCGGTCCGATCTCATCTCAGTGTGTAATCATGTGCGTAAACAGAAATGAGTGACAACATGATAGACACGTTGAGAACCTGACAGGGACGTGGGAAGCAGTATGATCTGATTAATGCACTTTTTTTTTTTTTTATCCCATTCATGCTGCGTTCTTTGATATTTTTGGGATGCCTTTGGAACTTCATCCAAGTGCAACGAGGCATTGAGAGGTAACATTAATTAAGTTAAACTTTGGTTGGCAAGATTGACATAGTTTATGCTTAGCTAGAGGATGCAAGTAGATAAATTGTATAAATAGGAGGCCGAAGCTAGTTATTTGTTGGTTAACATTTTAACAGTTTTAGAGAAGGATGTAGTCAAAGTACTGCAGTAATAAATATAAAGAACAGAAATAATTATGACAGTTTGTTATGGTAATTAAAAATAATATTTATAATGGTGACCAAATTTGTATTGAATTATTATAAGGTCTAAGGCACTTTGGCATTTTCATGACATGGCATAAAATCTACTTACAAATTATGCAATGTAATTATACAATTAAATATATAATTGCACAAATCAGTACATTAAACTGGCTCTACACTTAATTTGTGTGACGATGACTGAATACGCACAGTTAACTCATGTAAGTGTGACTTTTCCAATCTTCTTAATGCAATGGTTTCTTGAACCATCCGTATCCATCATTTTTTGTTTCATAAATAGTTAAAAACCAGGCCTTGACCCTAGCAGCAAACCTCGGTTATATAAGACTTTCTTAGGCAAGAAAGTTAAAAGCCGTGCTGCTTTACTTTATTAAACGTGTCAGTCCTTCACAGCTCGAGCTCTCAGCCAGGGTTAAATCCATAATACTGCAATAATTCTGCACTTGATAATAAGTCACCAATCATGGCTGTGAACAAGAGGGACTCTGAAATGAAAGTAGCCCACACTTACACTCACTCAAATTACATTCCCTCATATCATTTGGTCTGAAAATACATAGTGCTGAACAAATTAAAGCAGATTGCTTAACCAACACCCCGGGCCTTTCAGCTCCATACAGCTTTGAAATCACTTTTCCTGATTCTGCCAGTGATTTTTTATGAAGTGGGGGAAAGAAAAAAAATCATTCAATTTTATTATTAATAAAAATCCAAAGCTTTGCACTGTCACTGCAATCAATTTCACACAAAGGAAAGGCTAGAGTTTATTTAATCTGACATTTTTCTTTTTTTTTTTTTTACTCTCACAAAAGAAGCAAGCGAAAGAAGAGTAAAGACATGTATATACCAAAACCACATGTTGTATGTCTGCTGGTTAATGCAATAAGCAGACTTTATTAGTATTTACGTGGGAAAAGCACTTGGGGACATGCTTTTACAGGAATTTCTGTTACACCCATAAGTTGATTAATTTCCTATAATAGCGTGTCCTGAATGTACATAATTGCTGTTGTATAAATATCTGTAAAGCAAGTTTATTTCCTTAATGCTTATAGAGTCTTTAATTTCCAATTCTCTCTTTTTCTTTTTTTAAATTAATAAGACAAAACACCTTGTCATAATATACGTATAGAAACCCCAAAGCATAAAATCCTCTGTCCTGAAGCTTTCTGCATGTTGGAGAAGTTACTGTATAAAGTTCAGCTTTATGATTGTCTCTGATTGTTGTAGAGCCTTGGCTCTAGATATTCACTTGTTAATTGTATAATAATCATCTTATACACATCATCGACCATAATACTCTTAGTGCTAGTAATTTGTTTGTTACTATAGAAATGTGAATGTAAATGAGTGCATTAATATTGATATGACGTTATATTTCTTTTCCCTGTCATATCTTTCATTACATAAAATTAATCAACAGCAATAACAATTAGAATCATGACATTAATAGCACTGCGGTTGTTATAGGCTGAAGCATAAAGCTGGTTTCATGTCTAATTGGATCATTAAATTAAAACTACATCCACCCCCTCATAATGAATAACTTTTTTTTATCTTGCGTGTGTTTTCCAATATATTTTTTGACACCCAGAGACATTTCATACT